>NC_063191.1:36601892-36729392 GCF_017589495.1 Alosa alosa | reverse complement strand
ACAAAGCAGTATAACCTTTCTGGTAGAACTGTCCAAAAGACAGCCCCCTAAAAGATGGCATCATGTCATGTTTCAATACATTCATATATGTTGTAATTCATATTAAGTTCATATATTTGTAATAATTCATATTCTGTGACTTGCATAATTACTAATAGCCAACTAAGTATCTAGTAATTTTATATTGATTTAAACTATTAGACTACACTTTTCTTTAATGTTATTACATTGGTGGTGTGTACGTCTAATTGACTGCCTGCCAGTTTAAGGACGTGAGAGTAGTGTAATTACATTTCTAAGTGGATTGGAAGGCTTGCATCTCACTGTGTTCGGCTACGAGTGGAAATAACTTTTTGCATAGTGCATTACAATATGTGGATGGAATTCGGGATGTTTCTATGTCATTAGTTAAAATAAATGTTAAAAAATAACTCGAATGAACGCATTCTTGGATCACAGAAGAGGTAAATGTCTTGCAATGTTATTCATTTCTATGATTTTGGTAGCACTACACAACTAAGCCCACAAGCTAGCAAACATGACACGAGCTAAAAGACATCTCCAGGTGTAAACGTTTGCCAATGGGTTGCATACTGTAGCCTACTCAAATGTCAGTAAAAGTAGGCCTTAATTAACTTACTTTCATAGCCTAGGTAGGTTAGCAACACCAGGTTGAGAGATGCGCAAGTAAAGCAGATCATTAACGTTAGCCTTCTATTTATTGTCATTAAAACTGCAGAGGAGTGAACATAGGGCAGTCTCTGGTGTCTGCAGAAGTGAGTGTGGATATCTGACGTAATATTCTGCACGAGGGACTGTTGTGGTAGGTGAAATTTCATGGGGAAACCATGATGATTGGTTAAAATTTGCGAAAAAGTTGCGGTGTTTGGATAAAATTGCGAGGTCGCCCAGAATTCACGAGGATTTGCTGAATTTGCGTTAATTGTTGCGATCGCAACATTGCGAATTCCTGGAGGGACTGCTAATAAGACTGTTGTCCATGCTAGTGTTACTAGTGTTACTAGTGTGAGTGTTGTCCATGCTAGTGTTACTAGTGTGAGTGTTGTCCATGCTAGTGTTACTAGTGTTCCTAATGTGAGTGTTGTCCATGCTAGTGTTACTAGTGTTACTGATGTGAGTGTCGTCCATGCTAGTGTTACTAGTGTTCCTAATGTGAGTGTTGTCTATGCTAATGTTACTAGTGTTCCTGATGTGAGTGTTGTCCATGCTAGTGTTACTAGTGTTCCTGATGTGAGTGTTGTCCATGCTAGTGTTACTAATGAGAGTGTTATCCATGCTGGATCTGCCCTGTCTCTGCAGGGGTCTCCTGCTGCCCCGTGTTGGAGTGGAGCATCATGGAGTCCAACGCACAGATGTGGGGCACCTGGGAGGAGGCATCTACTTCAGCGACTCCTTCAGGTCAGTTGCCCTTGGCATTAGGGCATTAAATACGCAAGTTACATTTTCTTCTTTCCTGCTTCTTATCTGCCAATGAGCCCCAGTGTGTGAGTATCTCACACTAACTGTTCCTTCTCTCCTCTCTCCCCCTTGTGGATCAGCACCAGTGTGTAGTACTCTGTATGTAAACATGTACACCCTCTCAGCCTTACGGTTCCTTCTCTCTTCCCCCCCTTGTGGATCAGCACCAGTGTGAAGTACTCCAGGCCCGGTGTGACGGACGGCTCACGCCTGCTGCTGGTGTGTGAGGTGGCGCTGGGATACTGTAGAGAGTTCCGGAAGAAGGACACCACCCTGACCATCGCTCCTGAGGGCTACGACAGCGTCCATGGGGTCCGCAGCACCCCCAGACAACACTCTGAATTTGAGGTACTCATGCTTATGGGGGAGTCAAAGAATAACACATTGTAGAATGTTTAATGTCTTTCCACAGAAATGCTTGTATATGTAATACAGAAATGTAAATATTTCCTTGACATAGTTTGTATCAGTACCCTCACTTTTTATTTAGTTTAGTTTACAAATATTTAGTTTCTTTCTATAAATGTATCTTCATAAATACTTACAAGTAAACATACATACAGTAATACATTTTTGAATATATGAATATATTATTATTGAGCATGTGTCTTTCTGTAATTGTTCTCATCATAATGTGGTTGTCATGGTATCATATCTGTCACTCCCAGGCCGTGTTTTTTTCCTGCAGGACGATGAGTACGTGGTGTTCAGCCCTGACCAGGTCGGCTGAAGTATGTGGTCCAGTACACACTGCCAGACGACCAGCTCAAGGACTTCCAGCCGTCTGTTGACACGTCTGTGGAAAACATCCCTCCAGCAGGAACTTCTGACACATGTGAGTCTCCACTGATGGCCTTTCTTTCCCCCTCATCCAACATATGAGACCTTATGGTTTGCATGCTGTAGAAAATTAATTAGACCCTACAGTTCCCAGTACCCTAGTATTCAGTTTTTATTTGGATTAGGTTACATAAGGTTATATAGGTTTGATGCAGCAACATTTTATTACATACAGTATTAATATGTTATTGTTTAGAGAAGAGGCACACAATAGTGTATTAAAGTGCAATTCCATGATGATGATATTTTATAGCATTGTAGTTAATTGTACATGTATTATATAGTTAAGACAAGTGTGTGGTTATTACAATATAATAATAGTTTAGTAACATACCTTAGAAAAAGTGTTCCGTCATGAAATATAACAATGTATTAGGTACTTAAGGCACTCTACATGTGTATTTTTAGTGGGCAGTGAGGACAGTGCGGGGTTTGAGGACGTTAAGAACCCGCTGGACAGCGTGACTGCTGGTCTCCTGGACAGCGCTGGACAGACACTCCCCCTGCAGGCCGTCCATGTGAAGTGCAAGCTGGTGGATCTGCTGTCTCAGGTATAGGGCTCACAGGCCACACAGACTCAAACGCTCAACCACTTCTACTAAAACAAGAAGTGTAACCATGACTTAGATATGGGGGTTCGAGTCAAAGACAAAGTTCATTGGGTTTGTTTGGTCTCCTAAATGTACTTAATGTGTGGCAAAAAGTAGGGAGTGCCCACACATTTTCCTCAGACTACTGTCTACTTTATGATATTGTTTTTACCGTGCCTTCCAGGTTTCTGATGTATTTTAACTTTTTTCCCACTGTTTTCCCATTTTAGTATTTTCCCGTAAAATATCTGTATTTTAATACTTTCATAACATTAGCCCTGCTATTGGACTACTCAGTGAAACAGATGTTTTCAAAGCATCGGTTTGCTTGCTTGAAGGCAACCTTAGAGTGATGTTAGACTATTTAAAGGAACACGCCACCCAATGTCAGTAGTAATATATGTTCTTACCTTAAAGGGAAACTTGGCAGGATTTCCCCCTCTGCTGGAGTAATTGTGCATTATGCTATTTCAAACTGTGGGAAAAGGTAACGATAAAGCACATGGATTTGTTTACAAGCTAGCTTAAGCGGTTAGCATCACGTTTGGCAGAACTATGTGAATGTTACAAAGGTAAGAAACACGATTTAAAAGCGAGTTTCTTGTTTCTCACTTCTCTTTCGGGCGGTAGTCTCAATGTTGCAAGGTTGGTTTTTCGCCTGGGGACGCTAGGGCGTGGCGGGGAAAGTCACCATTTTAACCGGAACAGGTCATTTAACCATCCAAATGATTTCTAAACGGGTTTATTACGTTGAAATAGTTGCCAAGTTCCCCTTTAACTTTTACGAGTTGAGTCATACCTCTCCCGTGTCGGTACGTGCACTCAAACGCTCTGGTGCGCGGCGCGAATGTGTTAGCATGTTGCTATGCTAGTGGGCTCAGACGTAGCCATAGAGGGAGGAAGATAGCAGTAATTAAAAACATCCACGTTTTCCCTACTTAAATACAGTTGCTCGAGTAGTTGATAAAAATGTGTAAGGTCACACAACATGAAACGTGGCCATTTTCCAAGCGAATAAACAGGAGAACTACAATGTGTGGCGCAATAGCACTTGGGAGTACTTCAACCTAGCGTAGTAATATTAATTATTACACGGCTCTTCAGAGTGCTGCAGAACGTTCCATTCACATGAATGGGCCTTCCCAACGTTCGGGCCTATGTTAAATCTACATAAATCACCGGCAAAGCATTTAATCACCGCTGTCAATGGCAACGGGTTTTGTGCTTCTGATTAATGTCTTTCATATCACTCACATAAAGGACTGGAACTTTATTCAAACTTGAAAGCAGACGGTTGATCAGCAGCTGTGTTCTAAAGAATGTTTGATTTAAGTTCAGCAGCTTGTGTTGCGAACTAGGCCTATTTGTTTCTCAGCAAATGCCACGATGAACGGTAACAAATAGGCTAGGTTATGTAGGCTAAAGTCATATCGTGGGGAGTTTATTATTTCGTTTTGGCAAGTAGCCGTATAATAAGCGGGATAATGTATAGGATCTACAATTAGGTGTTAAGTAAGGGATAATGTATAGAGCGCCCCGGTCATTACTGTGAAAATAAGTCCCTTCAGGGCGGAACAAGACCCCCGCTGCCGGGTGGGGTCGGTTAGCCACTGTATTTTCCCAGTAATGACCGGCGTTCTATACATTATCCCTTACTTAACACCTAATTGTAGATCCTATCCACCACAGAGTTCATGCTGGATCGACCCCTCAGCCTCCCCCTCCCCCTCCAAGGCACACACACAGTCATCCGTAAAAAGAGACAACCTGCCCTGCTGGCGTTAGTTTGAGCTGACTTAGCAAAGTAGCAGGTAGTGGTGAAAGTAGATTGTGAACAATCATGGTTATAACATGCATTGTGAAGGGTTGTGATAACAAGCAGAAGTATTATAGTAATTTCATGGTGGATAGGATCTACAATTAGGTGTTAATTAATATTACTACGCTAGGTCGAAGTACTCCCAAGTGCTATTGCCCCACACATTGTAGTTCTCCTGTTTATTCGCTTGGAAAATCGCCCCGTTTCATGTTGTGTGACCTTACACATTTTTATCAACTACTCGTGCAACTGTATTTAAGTAGGGAAAACGTGGATGTTTTTAATTACTGCTATCTTCCTCCCTCTATGGCTCGTCTGAGCCCGCTAGCATAGCAACATGCTAACACATTAGCGCCAAGACACCAGAAGCGTTTGAGTGCATACCGACACGGGAGAGGTATGACTCAACTCGTGAAAGTTAAGGTAAGAACATATATTACTACTGACTTTGGGTGGCGTGTTCCTTTAAGATAATGGCGTGGTTGTTGTGAGAGCACGATTTGACGCCAATCTGTAAGCAACGCCATGTTAGACATAGCTACACACCTCATTTAGTTGGTGCAGCAGTTTTGAAGCCTGAATTCTTGCTGTCAGCAAAGGGATGGCAACAGAAAACCGAATGTTGAAATGTTCCCGTATTTTGGGAGAGAATCTCGGAAAATCTTCCTTGTCTTCAGTGCTCAATGTTGACAGTTATGTGCTTTACACATATAGTACATTTTGCTGTTTAGTTTCCTCAATGTGCAGTAAATTTCATTTACTCACTCATTTTTACTTGTAACCTTCGGTTATTTTCATCCACATATTATACTCAAGCAAACATTATCAGGTTGTCAGCGAGATGCATCTTTTTCCATCTCTGGCCCTCAGACATCATGACAGGAAACACTGAGATCACTTTTTAATTCTCTACTGACTGCTGTTATCCTACTTCACTGCTTCTGATTGTCTCCCATCTCCTGTCTCCAGGTCATCATCTTCCAGACGTACTCCAACCCGAACCCCACCCCCATCGAGGCCAAGTATGTTTTCCCCCTGGAAGAGTCTGCTGCTGTGTGTGGCTTTGAGGCCTTCATCAACGGGAAGCACGTGATCGGACAGGTAGAATCTCCCTGCACTCTATCTACCCCCTGCCATAGGGCACCGACTCCATTCAACCATCTCCAGTCCTCTGGCTGTTCTGATGTATCTGTTCTGCATGCTGTTCTGGTGGCGTCTCTAGTCCTCTGGCTGTTCTGATGTATCTGTTCTGGTGCTGTTCTGGTGGTGTGTCCAGTCCTCTGGCTGTTCTGATGTATCTTCATGATAATCTGGTGGTGTGTCCAGTCCTCAAGTGTAGTTGTGTTCTGCTGTGTTCCTCAGGTGAAGGAGAAGGAGCAGGCCCGTAAGGAGTACAAGCAGGCCATAGAGATGGGCCACGGGGCTTACCTCATGGACCAGGAGGCTCCTGTACGTCAACACACACTTTACAAAACTACTCTTCACACAGATATAGCACAGATGTACAGTATTCAAGGAGAAATCATTCAAAATAGTTCAAGGAGTGAAATAGTTCAACTCTGAACTAGTCTCTTAAAAGTCCCTATGAGAGAATGAATCCCCCCAATAGTTCATTAACTGCTTGAGAGACCTCACATTCATTTCCTTTCAATAAAACCAGCGGGTATGTTGTCTCCATGTGGATTTTAGACCTGTTACATCTTTAAAATATGACTGTTTCTACGTTACATACAGTACATTTTAATAACCAAACCAAATACCTAGATTTTCTACGGCCGTCGCTCACACCTTATTTTCACCATGTTTGCAAAAATCCCATTCATTTTTCCCGTAGAGATTTTTTCTTACGAACCAGGAAGCATTAAAATGCTAACGCTAAAAACTACAAGCTTCCGGGTTGCTTCCCCACTCTATGGAGTGCGGAGATCACTGGATATCTGTTAGTATAGTATTTGATGATGTCATAACTGTGCGCCCCATCAGGATGTGTTCACCATCAGTGTGGGGAATCTTCCACCTGGTGCCACCGTCCTCATCAAGGTCACCTTCATCTCTGAGCTGCTGGTGAAGGCTGACTCAATCTTCTTCCAGTTGCCTGGCAGCGTGGCACCATGGCAACAAAGTGCTGCGCTCAATGAGAGGACACAGGTAGAAGGAGTCTAAATTGATTGGCAGTTGTCTATTCAGTGATGAACTTTTATTTGTTTTTGTTAAATTACTCTGTGTGTGTTTGACAGGGTACTGTGGAGAAGGTGTGTGTGAGTGAACTCAATGGGTAAGGGTCTTCACCTAGTTCATATGTGCTCTACATCATCAATGGCAGATTGACACAGTGATAATAATATATGTGATTATATGTTACTGATTGATTATATATGATGATGTATCACTGATTTGAAGTACACCTCTTTCTTATTGGCTCTTCACAGGGTCTTCTCTCTCAGTCTGTCCATTGAGATGCCTTATGAGATCATCAATCTGCACTGTGATACACACCGTATTCAGACCAAGGTATGTACCAGTATGCCCTCCTGAACTGTCTTATGTGTTGCTTGAGGAAATGCTCAGTTTATTGTTTGAAATAGGAGCGCTGGTAACATAGTGGTTAAGGAGCTGGGCTAGCATGTAGCAGCCTAAAAAGTTGTGGGTTCAATTTCCGGTTTCCACCGTTGTGCCCTTGAGCCAGTCACTAACCCTAAGTTGCTCCAGGCACATTGGCCCTTGTAATATAATTGACATGTCTAAGCCGCTTTAGATAAAAAGTTTCTGCTATGTGAATAAAAATGTAAAAAAAAGTCTTGTTTGAAACTGTTAAACTGCTGAGTACAACACAAAAGTTGACCACTAAGTTGCTTTGGATAAAACACGTTTGCTAAATGAAGAAAACATTTTGAAAATATAGTCCTGTTTGAAACTGGCGAATGTGTCGTCAGACTTTTGTCTTGTTTTGACTAATGAATCTGTTGTTTTGATTAATTAATCTGTTGTGACTGATGAAGCTTTTGTTTTGACTGATGAAGCTTTTGTTTTGACTAGTTAAGTTGTAAGGGAATACTTTTCTGGTTTCCTCCAAATAATCAAAGAAAGAAGCAGAAGAACTAAGGTTGTCCTGTTTGAAAATATTAAGCCTTTATTAAACACTGATTACATGGCTACACATTTCTGCTAAGAGTTTCATCAAGGCATGATACTGTATATTTTACTTAGAGTTTACTACAATATATGTTGATATTTTAAATTATATAGTTTTGACTGTTGAAGGTGTTGTGTTGACTAGCAGATTATTGAGTGAGAGTTGACCTGTTGAAGGTGTTGTGTTGACTAATAGATTATTGAGTGAGAGTTGACCTGTTGAAGGTGTTGTGTTGACTAACAGATTATTGAATGAGAGTTGACCTGTTGAGTGAGAGTTGACCCGTTGAGTGAGAGTTGACCTGTGGAAGGTGTTGTGTTGACTAGCAGATTATTGAGTGAGAGTTGACCTGTTGAGAGTTGACCCGTTGAGTGAGCGTTGACCCGTTGAGTGAGAGTTGACCCGTTGAGTGAGAGTTGACCCGTTGAGTGAGAGTTGACCCGTTGAGTGAGAGTTGACCCGTTGAGTGAGAGTTGACCTGTTGAAGGTGTGTTGACCCGTTGAGTGAGAGTTGACCTGTTGAAGGTGTTGTGTTGACCCGTTGAGTGAGAGTTGACCCGTTGAGTGAGCGTTGACCCGTTGAGTGAGCGTTGACCCGTTGAGTGAGAGTTGACCCGTTGAGTGAGAGTTGACCTTTGACCCGTGTTCTCCCGTTCTTCAGAGAACGGACTGTAAGGCGGTGGTTAGCACGTTGCCCGGGGAGACACTTGGTTCTGACGGGTTCCACCTCTACATCACTCTGTCTGAGATGCACATGCCCCGCATGTGGGTGGAGAACCACCCTGATAAGGACAGCCAGGTCAGATCTCACACACACACACACACACACACACACACACACACACACACACACACACACACACACACACGTACAGGTCACACACACACACACACAATATCACACACAGACAGACCGCGATATATGCATGCACTCACACTACAACATACGTTTACACAAATGCACACGCCTACACAAGACGCAAACATGAATGTCGGAGAAGTACCATTGTAGTATTTGTATTCTCCCTCTCCCACTTTTGTCTTTCTTTTGGCAAAACTGTGTTACATCTTCATGCCCACACACATACACAAGGCCTTATACAGCAGACCTCACCCATCCAGGCCGCTTTTCTCTCCCCAGGCCTGTATGCTGGTGTTCTACCCGATTTCGGGGCCCCCATGGGGCGGAGAGGAGCCCAGCCCTGGTCCTGCTGGTGCTGCTGGTCCTGGGGGCCGTGGGGTGCAGGAGGTGCTGCTCCTGCTGGACTGCTCTGAGTCCATGCGGGGGGAGGCCCTGCTGAACGCACGGCACATCGCCCTGCACCTCCTGAGCAAATTGGACAAGAAACTCAAGATCAACATTGTGCTGTTTGGGACAGGTGGGCACTGGTAGTGTTGGGACAGGTAGTGTTGGGACAGGTGGGCACTGGTAGTGTTGGGACAGGTAGTGTTGGGACAGGTGGGCACTGGTAGTGTTGGCACAGGTGGCCACTGGTAGTGTTGGGACAAGTGGGACAGGTGGGCACTGGTAGTGTTGGGACAGGTAGTGTTGGGACAGGTGGGCACTGGTAGTGTTGGGACAGGTGGGCACAGGTGGTGTTGGGACAGGTGGGCACTGGTAGTGTTGGGACAGGTGGGACAGGTGGGCACTGGTAGTGGTGGGACAGGTGGGCACTGGTAGTGTTGGGACAGGTGGGCACTGGTAATGTTGGGACAGGTAGTGTTGGGACAGGTGGGCACTGGTAGTGTTGGGACAGGTAGTGTTGGGACAGGTGGGCACTGGTAGTGTTGGCACAGGTGGGCACTGGTAGTGTTGGGACAGGTGGGCACTGGTAGTGTTGGGACAGGTAGTGTTGGGACAGGTGGGCACTGGTAGTGGTGGGACAGGTGGGCACTGGTAGTATTGGCACAGGTGGGCACTGGTAGTGTTGGGACAGGTGGGACAGGTGGGCACTGGTAGTGTTGGAACAGGTGGGACAGGTGGGCACTGGTAGTGTTGGGACAGGTGGGCACTGGTAGTGTTGGGACAGGTAGTGTTGGGACAGGTAGTGGTGGGACAGGTGGGCACAGGTGGTGTTGGGACAGGTGGGCACTGGTAGTGTTGGGACAGGTAGTGTTGGGACAGGTAGTGTTGGGACAGGTGGGACAAGTGGGCACAGGTGGTGTTGGGACAGGTGGGCACTGGTAGTGTTGGGACAGGTGGGCACTGGTAGTGTTGGGACAGATGGGACAGGTGGGCACTGGTAGTGTTGGGACAGGTGGCACAGGTGGGACAGTTGGGCACTGGTAGTGTTTAAGGAGCCACAGCTATGCAGAAATTAAGAGACTTTACGTGACTTATTTTTTTTAAGATGTTGACAATTATCTTAGACACCCTGAATAGCCAAAACAGTCTATGAGCCACAAGGGGTCTCCACTGCTATTTCTGTAGTTCTGTACCCATTCAGAATACACAATGATGCATTACACCATATTTAATATGTTGGTTTGTATGAATCATAATCTCAGTGTCGTCACTGCAGTTGAGCATGCGCTCTGACTGCCATACCAACGAGCCTGGCTATGCGGCGTTTTGCCCGTGGCTTACAGTGGCTCATGTACTTTTTTCATTTTTTTACAGATCATAAGGATGCCTTCATGTTCTCCAAAGTTCTAGGGGATGCATATGAACCAGCCAAGAAGTTCATCAAGGTGAGTACTGACATGGTGAATAAATAAATTAGTTCAGGTATACAGAATATGTGTAAGGTTATGCATCATAACATCTTAGGATCCACCATAGCCACCATACTGATACTTAACAATAATAAACAAAGAAATACCTTTGTGAGTGTAATGAACAAATAGACACTTTTATGAGCACTTTACTCTGCTTAAAAAGTGGACCTATTCCTATGTTGTTTCAGTGAATCAGTACGTTTGTTTTCTGCTGTTCTCATCATTAGACCTCCCCACCAGTTGGGGGCAGCACTGAGCTGTGGCGGCCCCTGCGCAGCCTGAGTCTGCTGCCTCCATCCCGGGGCAGCAGGAGCCTGGTGCTGCTGTCTGACGGCCATGTGCAAAACCCCACCCTCACCCTGCAGCTGGTCCGCAACAACGCTGCACATACGCGTCTCTTCACCTGCGGCCTCAGGTGAGGTCTCTAGTACCTGACCCGAAGGGGGTGGTGTGTGTGTGTGTGTGTGTGTGTGTGTGTGTGTGTGTCTGTGCTCATATTTGGAAGTTTGGGTCACATACAGTGGGCATCGCTTTCAAATGACCACTTAATTGGCGCGTGCATGAAGCTCGCGTGAAGCTTTAGTACCACTTTCAGCCACTGTCGTCGGCTCTGCCACTGTACATCGCTCTGCCTGCCGTCCCTTACATAATTGTTGCGAGAGTAATCCCAGCCTACGAATTCAATAACAAAATAAATCATGCATAATTAAACATTACCTCGATTTAGGCAACTTGGGTATGGCTTAAGGCTTGACTACACGAAAAATCGAAATCGAAATTTGCTGTCTACATTATTGTCAGTGTTGGGGTTAACGCAACTCATGAAATCAAAACAGTGGTGTGATAATTGAGCCAGCAGAGAAATAACTGTTCAGAATTAATCTGTAGCCTTGGGTAGGCTTCTGCAGAAAACAATGTTGTTGCCGATTTAATACTATCTGGTGGCGTTTTTTAACAGGCTACATAATAGAGGCTTAGACAACTATGACCCACGTTTTAGTTTAAGTAAATTAATTTGCCCTACTTCTTGACTGCAATGTAGTCAATTGACTGCTTGACATGTCATTTTTATTTTTCTGTACAATAAACAATTACATCTGCTTTATGCCCAGAATTACATTCATATTTGGCTGACTGCAGGCGCACCACTTCCCTCCCCATATTCCAAGATTAAGATCATTATGAAGTGCTTTTTGTAGGCTACTATCATAAAAAATAGTTAAAGCGAATAGCTATTTGCAATTTGACAAAACACTGGTCCTCATTTTTGCGAATCGGGGGACGATATGAGCCTGTTGCATTTAGTTAGATGTCCGAGTCGCATAATGTTTGAAAACCACTGGCTCGTAATCACAATAATTTAACACCGACAGTTGGATAACCTACTTAATCATGTCCCCATGCCTACATTTTTGTGAGTAGCATAGAGATCTTTAAAAACAATAAAGTATGGCTCTCCGTTTGGGACATTGAAAACTTATATTTTTAATAGACTACCGTCGAAGATGCTGACTTGCAAAAGCCTCGGGATAACACGTTATCTCCTCTATCATCAGTAATTCCCCTTGATCAAAGTGGGGAATGAAAGAAAAGTTTGAGAACCACTGGCTTAACAAGTTACCTACAGTCCAGAACACAGAATCTGTTGCAATATTCTGATGATCGTGATGATATCGGCAAATGTTTGTTTTCCAAAGTAAGAATTTCACTTCACCATGCACCTTCGACAATACCTGGCCTACCTGGTATCATTACAAACATTATTATGTGTCCTAAAACTGGCATATTTTATGGCATTGTGTCATGTAAGTTCGTTGCAAAATCTAGAGAAATGTGTGAGGTGGTCAGCGGGGGACAATTGAGACACACATTGGATTGTGTTATTACTTGAACATTCCACACTATCCACAGCTGTGGTAGGCCTATCAGGGGCAGGAGGATTACTGTCAGCGCAGGCTTTATATAAAATTCTTCAACAGAAGGCCTCGAATGTTGTCTTGTTTGTGGGAGCTTTGCTTAGCTTCTGTAATTTCGGCTTCATTGAAAATGGGGCTTCCCTCAATGACCCTCGAGAATAAATAAAGGTTGAATGAATGAATGAATGCAGGCTTGCCCAAAATAAAGGCATGTGGTTTGCGCAGCCTACAGTAAATAACAGACCCGCCAGAATGTGCGTTATGATGCTTTTTTACGAGCAAGATGTTTTTGGTACCCTACGCACACTGCATGTTCTTAAATAACAATGATCATCAGTAATATTCAACCATTAATTTGGGTAAATGGGCAAGCGTGACCACCTTGATTGGCTGATTGGCTGATGATTGTAACGCGGGCATGATTCCAAACACCTCCCTTGAGTGACAGGTCTCAGAATCGTCGCTACACAAGGACGGAAGATGATGAATAACTGGGGCCGTAGGCTATTCACAAAGGCTTTTATCTTACTACTAGGAGTAGGCTACTCCTAAATCGCACTTAAAGATTTTAGATTGGAGTTTTCTCTTAAAAGTTATTCACAAAGCCTTTCAGACAACTCCTAAACTAGGAGTGAGTCTTCGTGGCTATGGATGATGTCATTACTCATGCACGAGCTTGACTGAAGTGACCACCTTGATTGGCTGGACGATTATAACGCGGGAATTCCAAACACCTCTCTTCCGATGATGACTGACAGGTGACAGGTTGGAGAATGCATGCGCTACACAAGTAGTGCGAAGGGACGGAAGATGATTAATAACTGAATAAAAGGCCTAGCCTAAATGAATAAAGAGTAAAGGCAAAACAAATAGCTTAGTAGCCTAATGAAACATAGGCCTATGGATTGATGCAGTAGCCTACCTTTGCAATTATTAAATTAATCTGTCACCATATCCCTAGGCTACGTTTGCAAAGAGGAGAACATTTTAATTTGATTCACAATGAAACGTTACATTTCATTTACATGTTAACAATGAGTAGTTTTGGTTGTTGTTGGTGGCATTATTGCATCCCTTTTATGAATGCAAAATTGTTCCCTCTTGATTGGAAGCTCCTGTTAGCATAGGCTATTTCAAAACATCATAGCGTAAAATGCCACAAAAAGCTGTTTATGAATAGTTCTTAGTGAGTTAGGAGTCCTCTCGACTTAAGCTGTCCCAGACTTAGGTGCTACTTTTAGGTCTAAAATGCTTCGTGAATTACTTTTTTTGAAAAAAATTAGGAGTCCCTAAAGTTAGGAGTGACACCGCCCATTATTTTTTTAGGGGTTGCTCCTAAATTAAGCCAGTTAGGAGCTACTTTTTAGCTTTAAAATTCTTTGTGAATCTGACCCCTGAATAAAAGGCCTAGCCTAAATGAATCAAGGCAAAACAAATAGCCTAGTAGCCCAATGATGTAGTATCTTTGTAACATTATTAAATTATTCTGTTACTATGCCTACGTTTGCAAAAAGAGAACATTTTAATTTGACTCACAATAATGTTACATTTAATTTACATGTTGACAATGATTAGCCTAGTTTTGGTTGTTGTTGTTGGCGTTATTGCATGTTAGTTATGCCTACAATGCAAAATTGCTTCCTCATGATTGGAAGCTCCTGTAGCTGCATAGGATTTCAAAAACCGCAGGTTTGTGAATAGGTCTGTGAGTAAGGAGTCCTCTTGACTTCTTTTAAGCTGTCAGAGGTGGGAAGGTGTGATTTTTTTTTTTGGGGAAGGGCGGATTAACTGGGCACAATTGTCTGATGGCCCCCTTCCCCAGCCAAGCGTGAATCGGATTGGTTAGTTAATAGGCCTATCGTGAAGATTTTTCCTGCCATCTAAGGCACGAGCGCATCTGTGAGGCCAAGCCTCACCAAGTAGCTCGTTTGTTTACAACTAACATTCTATTTAATTAAACTGCTTTATAGGCTATTCCGAAATAGTGTCGGGTGAATTGAAATGTAGCCTTATGTAGCCTTAAAGTAGCCTTATGGCTACTTTATGCCCCCCCGTCAAGCAATATAACCATACAAACGCGCTTCCTGCACTCATTGTTTCAAAAGGAATAATTTTGGCTTTGTCAGAACTGAAGAGCTGTGGACGGCACGGTATGCCCAATGAAAATAAAATTAATGCAACGCAACACAACACAACACAGACCCCGCTTCTCTCACGGCAGTCACTGACAGTAACCTAGAATAAACGCATGGGGAAAAACACTTCCCCATGACAAAGACATCGTAAAACACTGAAATTATTTCTCTTGCAGCTGAGTAGCCTCAGGTGCGCACGTAGACATAAGGCCGAACATGCAAGCGCCAATGAATCGTGCTCTCACGACAATCGCGCCGTTAAACTTAAATAGGTTAACATCACTCTAAGTTCACCTTAAAGCAAGGAAAACGATGATTTGAAGACATCTGTTTCGTTGGAAGGGCAAGGGGTAGCAACAGGGCAACACAGAGACAGGCCCGATGGCAGTGCTGTTATGATAGTATTAAAATATGGGATATTCTACGGGAAAACATTAAAGCGGCAAGACAGCGGGGAAAGTTAAAATCGTGATAAACACGGAAAAAGTTGGCATGCATTTTTTAGGTCCCGTGCACAGGGATTATTTGTCATACTATTAATCACATATGATTATTTGTGAAATTGTGCAAACAGGTGCAACACATTTGAAAAGGAAGGACTGGTAGCATGCAAGCTCACGGGAAAGATTGATTTAAGAACGTTATCACAAAGTGTGTGGCTGTGGCGCTGGGCGGAAGACAATTGGCAGGGGAGGGTCATGTCTTTTTAACAATTCTGTCGGAGGGTCATTGAACAATTTCTAGCAGGCAAGAGAGGGTCATGCAACTTCCAACTGAAGCACTCAAAATTACTCCGGTGGCCCCTTCAATAAATAACGTTCAGTTCCTAGATTGCTGCTGGGCTATATGTCTTGGTTCTGTTAACAACTCATTGTCAAACGCATGGCCTATCTCGCGGTTGCATCCATTACAAACAAACATGCAATGTGAACGTCTGGGATTGGGAGAGCACTAAATGCTCTACTGAATAAGCACGAAGTCAAACCTTTAAATGAAAAACACTCTTTAATAATCCAAAAAATAAACCGCTAATGAAGTAAACTTGTGACCATCAAAAATCGCTTATCGCTTTTAACTCCATTGATACCAGGACGTAACAGGAAGGCATTTGGCTGAGCAACGGAGGTTAATATGCTCCATGTTTTGTCCAAATGGTGACTGTCTATCATCGTGCACTTTCGGAGAAAACCGGAATGTTTCATTCGTCCCCGTTTCAATCGTCCGGTTGTACCTACTCAAAACGCAGATAGAACCTTATTATTCTAAGGTAGCGAAATAGCGTTCAGCATGATTCATGCCCAATTAATTCCCCTGTTAAAGTGTTCGCCTTTGTAGTTTGGTTTATTTGATAGCCTATGATAAAGCGGCTTATGGCCAAATATGTGAAAACGTTAAAATACAGTGGCGATAAACCGGAAAAAGTTGACAGTGATTTTTTCATAATCACTTTGGAGGGTCATAGAAAAATGTATTGCTGGCGAGGGAGGGTCCGTCTTTTTGGACTAATGCTCCCAAAACTCCTCCGGTAGCCCCTTAAATAAATAACGAACAGTCCCTAATGAAGTAAACTTGTGACCATCAAAAATCGTTTATCGCCTGTAACTCCATTGATAACAGGGCGTAACAGGAAGGCATTTGGCTGAGCAACGGAGGTTAATACTCTATATTTTGTCCAAATGATGTCTGTCTATCATCTTTGCACTCGGAGAAAACCAGAATGTTTAATTTGTCCTGGCGCGTCTCACGGCTGCAAACGGGATTCACTCGCAGTTAACCAAATATTTCTTTATTAGGGCAGGGCAGGCATATTTCTGGCTATTACATTATTATGACCGCCGCGCAGCGAAGCGGTCATACTATAGGTTTAGTCAGATTTTTTGTTTTTTGTTAATTTTTTTTTTTTTTTTTTTTTTTTTTTATTTTTTCGCATGTCCAAATTTCCGTCAATGATTCCCGGGACACTGAAAGACCGGGGTAGACAAAACTTGGTGGGCATGTAACCCCATATGGATAGCATGGAACCATCGTTTTTTTCGTTTTTTGATCTGTAGCCCCCACGCTGGACTGGACCCCCGAAAGGAGTGTAGGGCAGACACAGTTCTCTGTGGGCAGACACAGTTCTCTTTTATGGTATGTTGGTCTCAAGGGCCCACATAAACCTGGCTCATAATCACTCATTTGTGATTTGCACCCCCGTAAAAAAATGAAAATGCAATATTATTCTGCTTTAATCGCCCTATCTTCAGTTAAGATGTTCAGAACTGCACCAAATTTTATGTGTATGATTGACCTGGCATTCTCTTGGGGTCTGGGGGTATGCCAAGTTTTCGTAGAATTTCATCCATGGGGGTCTAAAAAAATTAGGTTATGTGTACATTTAGTGACTGTACACTCATTGGCCTGTAAATGGCGGTGCACACATATAAACATGCACACACACAGGCACCCACATACTATCGGTATTAGAGCGGCCGATACATAATTACAAATTCAGTAGGATCAAAAGAAAGCCAAAATAAATATTCATCATCATCATCATGGCTGCATTTTCAGTATTGGCGATAAGTAGTCGTTTGTCCACTAGATGGCGATCGTTGCAGTGAGGCGTAATTTTGTTGGAAGTTAAAAGTGGGTTGGGGAAAACAATGGACACTTCCTACAAGGACTGTAATTTACCGCAGCGAACATCTAATAAGGACAGGGACGATGTTCACATTAAGTTTAATTCCCATTTCTTCTTGAAGCCGAAATAAATCTGAGGATGTTTATCGGACATGCTTGGTTTTTACTGCAGATGCGTTAATCTTGAAATATCAATAAGGACCTAGGTAATGTTACCGTTAAGCGTTGGTTGAGTGGTAGAGGCCCATTTGATTGATTGCATTTGTAGAAAACTATAAATGCGGTTATACCAAGCAAATTGATAGCAGCACTGTTTGTATCTTTTCGACTGTCATTTATTGCACGTGCTACAAAATCATTCTGTGCAATGGAAGATTTACCAACGTTACACGGTCTGATACAGTTTTGCCTATACATGCGTGAGACTGAGGCGCCTGTTTATTTAGTTTTAAGTGCGTGCAGGGTGTGAGAGGGGAATCGATGTGCTTTGATTACAGCTTGGTAGTTGTAGTCTGTGAAGTTAAAAAGCAGTGTGTGTGTGAAGTATCCAAACAATGACACCTTCATTTCATTATGGCTGCTTTTAGCAACACACCTTAAGCTATGTGTAGTGGGTCCCATTTAGAAGTGGCTACTTCATTCAAGGCTTTCCTTGACTCATGGAGCTGCGTGAATGTTATTACAACTTTTCGCCCGCGATATGGCAGTTTAAGTCCGCTTGATACTGTAAGTCGTAAGCCATTGGTTTCCAAAGGAGATTTTTATTTGTGTCGCCAGCATAGCCTATTGACAATTTATGTTGGAAATAGGCCTACCTTATAATCCTACCTGTAGCTTAGGGAAGCTAACAGCTTTCTATTAGGATCTAGTTTGTTAGTTACAGTTTTGTCATAACTCCCTAATGCATTTTTGCATTTAGAATAGCCAGAGCGTGTATATCTCAATCTGAAAATTAAACAATATCGGGTGCCTATGGACTAGGCTGGGTGAACCCAGCCTGATCTGCCCGCTATTTATTTTTTGATTTCTTAAAAGATTGAGCTTGGTCTGATGAAAGCCAGACTAGCCATGGACCTCAGTTACACAATGCAAGGGAACATGAATCAGCCTATATTTGCACGAACAATAACGGACAAAAGCTCTTCAACTTTGGCCTGTTAAAATGTGTATGAACAGTCTAGCTTTAATGACGATTTCATCAAGGCCCATTTGGACATGTCAGTTATTTGCACCACTGGTTAGATGTAAAACAGCATTTCGTTTCAGACTACTGTTACTTAATTTGTGCATTAACAATAACGTTTCAGACTACTGTTACTTAATTTGTGCATTGACAATAAAGTATTACATGAACTAAAGATGACTAAAATCTTATGTAGAAGAAGAAATATTCACAAAAAATCCATCCATCCATCCAAAAATGACCTTTGTTTTTGATAGCTGTTGAAAACGGCATGGAACTGACAGAGATGTTTTTGTTTATAAATACATAAAAAAAAAAAAAAATAATAAATAAATAATATTATGCTGATACCTTTTGCTTTTCCCAAATACAATGTAGCCTACAGGTGTAAGTGACCTTTCATCAATCCAGTTGCAATGGATGAACTGTGATGAACTGCCCTACTTGTGATTGTTTAGAGATTTTAAAGGTTTTATAACAATGCTACATCTTCTTTGGCTATTCTACAATCTATTCACCTTTTCAGCACCGGTAGGCTACTTTCTGTGCAGCCGCACACACACACTCAGGCATGCCAAACAAGCATACACAAAAGTTTCAAGAGTGGAGGATGGAGTAAAATATGGAGACAAATTGAAGTGTGATTTATTTTCGCGGATTGGATGTACAGGACTGAGCGGCGGTCATATTTTGTACCGCTACGCGGTACATCTAGTTTCTAAACCAGTCTGCTGAAGTCTGTAGTGAAGTTTGTGTAGGGTTTTCCAGGCTCCATTTCTTTTTACGAGACACCCTGCTCACTTGAGCCATCTACCGGTTGTTTGGGTTGTTGCAGTGTCTCACTGGAAAAATACAAATTAAAGTCGCGTGATCCCACGCGCGGACCGCGAGTGAAGCTGGCCAAGTCAAGTCAAGTCAAGTTTATTTATATAGCACATTTCATACACAGAGGTCATTCAATGTGCTTTACATAAACAAAACCAAACGATAATAACAAATAAAAGCATAGAAGGGCAATATAGTCAAAGAATAGTTAAAATCATAACTAGATCATAATAAAAAGAAAACATAAAATCATTTAAAAATAAAGAATAATTAGTAAGCAAAAACAAAGGCAAAAGTAGTAAAAAAAGTAATAAAAGACAAAGTAGAATAATTATCGAGGCAGATTCAGAATTTGTAACTCGGCACAGTTAGCAGAAAGCGTCTGAGAACAGTTTGGTCTTAAGTCTAGATTTAAAACTGGCTACAGTTGGGGCCTTTTTAATGTCATCCGAAAGTTGGTTCCACAGCTGAGCCGCATAGCAGCTAAAAGCTGCTTCACCATGTTTAGTTCTAACTGTAGGTTTTACTAGCAGGTTTTTCACCTGGGACCTGAGAGGGGCGAGAAGGTGTGTACTGCTGAAGCATGTCTGACAAGTATTTAGGTCCTGCTCCATTTACTGATTTATAAACAAGCAATAGTGCTTTAAAGTCAATTCTGTGACTTACTGGAAGCCAGTGCAAGGACTTAAGAATTGGAGTAATGTGGTCAGTTCTTTTAGTTTTGTTAGAGTCCTAGCTGCTGCATTTTGTATCACCTGAAGCTGTTTAATAGTCTTTTTAGGAAGGCCTGTGAACAGTCCATTGCAGTAATCAACCCTGCTGGAGATAAATGCATGAATGAGTTTTTCTAAGTCATGTTTTGACATCAGCCCTCTGAGTTTGACAATATTTTTGAGGTGGTAAAAGCTGATTTAGTTATCGCTTTCATGTGGCTGTTGAAATTTAGATCACTGTCAATTAATACACCAAGGTCTTTAACAGTATCCTTTGCCTTCAACCCTTTTTGTGTCAAGGAGAGTGGCAACCCTAAGTCTTTCCTCATTTTTACCAAATATAATTACTTCAGTTTTTTCTTTGTTCAGCTGAAGAAAATTTTGAGACATCCAGGTGTTGATTTGTTCTATACACTGACACATAGATTCAAGAGGACCATAGTTGTTTGGTGATAGAGCTAAGTAAATTTGTGTGTCATCTGCATAGCTATGATATGAAATCAAATTATTTTGAATGATTTGTCCAAGTGGGAGCATATAGAGGTTGAATAATAGTGGCCCCAAGATCGACCCTGGGGAACACCACAGGTCAAGGACGTTGGTGTTGAGGTACAGTTTCGATGGCAACAAAGAAGCTCCTTTCTTGTAGATATGATTTTAGCCAGCTGATAACTATGCCTGTAAATCCAACCCAGTGTTCTAGTCTGTGTAGTAAAATATTGTGATCAACAGTGTCAAATGCTGCACTAAGGTCCAGTAGCACTAGGACTGATGTTTTACCTGAATCTGTGTTGAGGCGTATGTCATTGGAAACTTTAATGAGAGCTGTTTCAGTGCTGTGATTTGCCCGAAAACCAGACTGAAAGTAATCAAAATACCCATTTGATGTTAGGAAGGTGGTTAATTGATTAAAGACTACTTTTTCAATAATTTTGCCAATAAAAGGTAGATTGGATATGGGCCTGTAATTGTTTAGCATGGAGGCATCCAGGTTATTCTTCTTGAGAAGTGGCTTTACAACAGCTGTTTTCAGTGACTTAGGAAAAGTGCCAGACAGCAATGATACATTTACAATTTGAAGGACATCCGCCGCTATGAGGTGAAAAACAGTTTTGAAGAAATTGGTAGGCAGAGTGTCTAAGACACATGTGGAAGGGCTGAGATTCTGTACCGTTTTTTCAAGTGTTTAAGTAGTCTATCAAGCTGAACTCTGACATCAAGTTTAGTTTCCCTCTGTTTGTTGCTGGAAGTTCAGGTTGTTGAATTTGTAATTGAGCAGATATGTTGAGTCTGATTTTGTCAATTTTACCTTTAAAAAAAAAGATGAAAACTCATTGCATTTATTAGTTGAGAGAAGTTCAGGCTAATTAATTGTGGGGGATTTGTTAACTTATCAACAGTTGAAAATAGAATACGAGTGTTATTTGAACTTCTATTGATAATGTTAGAAAAGAAAGACTGTCTTGCTTTGCATATTTCAGAGTTATATGTGCGGAGCATCTCTTTATGGATTTCATAGTGGATCTGAAGTTTGTATTTACGCCATTTTCTTTCAGTCTTCCTACACTCTCTTTTTTTTTTAGAAGTTTAACTGCTGGATTTTGCCTCCATGGTGCTTTCTGTTTGTCCTTAACTTTCTTGAATTGTAATGGAGCAATGTCATCCATAATGTTTGCCATTTTTGCATTAAAGTGATCAAATAAGTCTTGCTCAAATAAGGCTTGCTCAAAGAGAGCACTTGTCTGATCATTTATGATTCTCCTTTTTACCATCATAGCTGTGTTTTGAGTGTGTGGGGACATAGACACATCAAAGAACACGCAAAAATGATCAGATAAGGCCAGGTCTTTAACAGCTGTAGAGACATCGAGACCCTTTGTGATAACAAGGTCGAGGGTATGGCCGAGAGAGTGTGTTGGCCCCTGTACATGCTGTGTTAGGGAGAAAGTATCGATTAGTGCAATGAATTCCTTGGCATAATTGTTTTCAGGATTATCCACATGCAAGTTTAGATCCCCTGATATAATAAGACAGTCATACTCTATGCAAACAACTGATAGCAGTTCACCTAGCTCTTCAAGAAAAACTTTAGCTGAATGTTTTGGAGGCCTGTAAATTGTCAGTAATAAAATCTGAGGAGAAGACTTAATGCATGCACACAGATATTCAAATGAAGTAAAGTCACCGAATGACGACTGATTGCACTGAAAAGACGTCTTGAAAATTGTGGCTATCCCCCCACCTCTTTTATTTGCTCTGGTAGCACTCAAAAAACTGAAGTTTAGGGGAGCTGATTCGATGAGAGTAGCAGCACTGTTTGCTTGATCTAACCATGTCTCAGTTAAAAGTAAAAAATCAAGGTTGTTCGTGCAAATTAGATCATGAATTAAGAATGATTTGTTTGAAAGAGATATTTAGGAGTGCTAGTTTTGTTAGTTTAAGTGTTGGGGAAATATGATCCATGGGGGAAATCTGAGGTTGATGTGGTACGGGTAGGAGATTGGACTGGTTTACCCTATAAGCTCGATGCATTTGTGTTCTATTTCTTGTCAATACAGGAATAGAGAATGTCATGGGCTTACTGGGTCCCGGCATGTTCTTAAAACTACTGTCAGTACCATTTATATTGCAGGGACCCTGAGAATATCATGCAATACAGTCATCATATAATTGTCCCCTGCTGCTGCCATCTGTATTTTCCACTGCACATTCCATGCTATATGCCGGCTGAGAAAATGAACTAAGAGGTTGCTGCTGCTTAAGAGATCCTTCTAAACGGGGAGGGGGAGGGCGAGGGGGTGGAGGTGCCCTTCGCTTCTTTGGTGCTAATGATCTTGGGCTAGTAAAACTCTGCATGGCTACTGGTAGCAGTCTCTCCATTCTTGCAGGGAACATCATGTGCTTGGGTGGGGATGGTGATGGGTATTCAGGGGATCCTGTGGAGTTTGAGTGGGTGGTGGGATGACGGGGTGGGGGTGGTGATGGGAGATTAGGGGGGTTTGTGTGGCCTGGGGAGTTTGATTGGGTGGGGACGTGATTGGGTGTGGGTGGTGATGGGAAATCAAGGAGGTTGGGGTTGAAAATTGATCCAGAGTCTCCATCTGCCTGCTGAGGTTCTGGGAAGTTTGTTGCAGATGCTCCGCTTTCAGCATGTACTCCAGTAGTGTATTCCATGTTGTTGTGTCTTTGTGGTGACAAGGAGACGACGGAGGTGGGGAGGGGTATTGGTACTGGTGTTACAACATGACCCTTCCTTTCTGATATCCTCTCAGCAGCTTTGATAGGTGCTATCTCCTCATGCTCATCACATCCATTTGTTTGCTGAGATTCCAGGGAGTTTGACGCCAGTGATTGACTTTGAGTCATTTTAGCAGCACCCATCTTATCTTGTCCAGTGGACATGGTCGAAGCACTGCCCACTGTACATAGGCTGGTCACTAGGGGACTCTGGATTGTTGGATTTACAAAGGTGAAACCGGCTAAATACTGTTAAATTTCATCCATTATTGGAAGTCGCCACATTTGGAGAAGGTGTTGTGTATATCCTTAATATGTGCTGTACTGCTGCTTTGTAATTGTCAACAGTATCACATGACTGAACCTTGTCTGTCTGAGCAATTATTGCGTCTGTGACATTTGTGTCCTTATGTAATATTTACGACAGAGTATTAGGGCCACACATGAAGAAAATAAATATTTTTGCCACAACAAGATTAAACTCGTCATGTCGACTTTAAAGGAGAATTCCGGTGTGATATTCCAATTCCATCTAAGGAACATTGCACGGCTTCGCCCAGCGCTCACCCAGCAGAGTGCAGAAGTCCTTGTAAATGCGTATGTGACATCGCGCCTTGACTACTGTAATTCCATCTTGTCCGGAATCCCTAACAAGCTACTCCATCGGCTCCAACTAATTCAGAATTCTGCAGCAAGGATTATTATAGGCTCCAAATCCACTAGTCATGTAACACCATTACTGATGCAACTGCACTGGCTTCCAGTTGCCTACAGAATACATTTCAAAGTCCTACTCCTGGCATACAAGGCCCTACACAATTATACCCCCACCTACCTCACTGACCTCTTAGAAGTCTACACTCCTGCCCGCTCACTGAGATCATCCTCAGCAGGCCTACTGCATGTCCCTAATGTGAACCTCAGCACCCAGGGAGAGAGGGCTTTCAGCTACATAGCCCCCAAGCTGTGGAATTCACATGAGACATTGTGACTCAATTACTGACTTTAAAAGCACACTTAAAACATATCTCTTCAAGATGGCTTATGGACTGACTGACTAGATTTTTACTTTTTTATTTTTACTTTTAATTAATTTTTTTGAGATGACTATAATTTTACAACCTTTTTGTTTTGTTTATTTGTGAAGTGACCTTGGGTGACATGAAAGGCGCTCTAAATAAAATGTATTATTATTATTATTATTATAAGTCAAACTATTTGTGGGAAGTTATTCAAAAAATCATTTTATAGACATTTCTGTGTGTCTGATGGTGTTGACAAAAATTGAGTGCGGGTCCAGCAAACATGTAATTTTTTTAAAAAAATCTACAACTAGGAGGTTGAACCAAAACATGGTTAGATAGCCAAATGTACAACTGGGAGGTTGAACCAAAACATGGTTAGATAGTCAAAGCTACATTTAACAATGATGTGTTAATAGCTTTTGAAAATCTTCAAAATATTCTTTTAGAAAATTTAAATCTGTTTTGTTCTTAATCTCAAGAATCACTGAACTTTATTCTCAAAATGTTGAGTTTAATGTCGACACGTCGATATTAAAGTTGACATGATATTTCAACTTAATTCTCGAAATGTCGACATGTCGACTTTAATCTCGTCATGGCAAAAAAATTCTTCATGTGTAATACATGTAATACTCCGTTGTAAATATTTATTCTGAATTGTGGATACAAATAAAGAAGTAAACGGTGTGTGTGTGTGTGTGTGTGTGTGTGTGTGTGTGCTAACGTCTACCTATTGTGTGTGTTTCCACAGTAAAACGTCCAACAGACACATGCTTCGTGCTCTTGCCCAAGCAGGTGGTGGAGCCTGTGAGTTCTTTGACACAAAGACCCAACACACATGGTCAGAGAAGGTAGTTTGTCTCCCCGAACGCAAATTCAATCTCCCATAAACATTCATAGTGAAGGTGGAACAGGGATACAGATCTAATCAGAAGCTAAATGGGACTTAACTCCAATAGAAACATGTATTTGAGAGACAGACGTGTCTGATGTCAGGTGTGTAACTGAAGTATTGTTGTGTCACCTGGCAGGTGGCGTCGCAGGTGAGGCGCTTGGCGTCTCCAGGCTGCGGCTCGGTGGTGGTGAAGTGGCAGCTGTTCAGCCCAGCAGCGCCCCCTCCTGTTCAGGCCCCTGCACAGGTCCACGCCCTCTTCAGCAACTGCCACACCTTGGTCTACGGCTTCGTACCCCACTGCACACAGGTAGAGTAACGGTTCAAGAGAATGGGGTCGTGTCAGTGTTTATTTATGTTTGTCCATTTGTGTTTATTTTTCAGATTCTACTCAAGTGACCTCTCAAATGGAAGCTCTGTATTTTTCTGCCCATATAGATATGAAATGACAAAATCTGATGAATATCTGGTAAATGTTTTGTTTTTGACATCTTGATGCCTGTGGTCATGTATGCATATGACCACCGTAGGCCACTCTCTATGGGGACCTGTGTGGCCAGGAGATTAAGACCATGGTGTCCACCACAGAACTGCAGAAGACTAAGGGCACGGTATGAACACCTACAACTCCTTTTTTTATTTATTCTTCTTTTATATATTACATTTAGCAGACACTTTCTGACCAAAGTGACTTACATATTTCAGCTATATTACAAGGGATTACATTGTCCCCAGAGCAACTTGAGGTTAAAGGAGAATTCTGGTGTGATTTTGACCTAAAGTGTGTTGAAACATGACACCGAGTGTGAACTTATGTCTCATAGCTCATCTTGGCTTGTCCTCTGCACTCTGCACTCTCAGACAGGACCTTAAGGAATTTTACCGTTCAACGCCATCTTGAATTTAGTCATGATAATTCGAGCGACGAGTACGAATTAACAGGTATGATAAGGGATCAGATTCCAAAAATAATTCTGTGGAAATGTATGGATTCCAGTTGCTTCCAGTAGCATTCAAGATTCAAGATGGCGTCGAACGGTAAAATTCCTTAAGGTACTGTCTGTATAAATGGGGCAGCCGTGGCCTACTGGTTAGCGCTTCGGACTTCGAACCCCGACCAGTAGGCACGGCTGAAGTGCCCTTGAGCAAGGCACCTAACCCCTCACTGCTCCCCAAGCGCCGCTCTTGTTGCAGGCAGCTCACTGCGCTGGGGTTAGTGTGTGCTTCACCTCACTGTGTGTTCACTGTGTGCTGAGTGTGTTTCACTAATTCACGGATTGGGATAAATGCAGAGACCAAATTTCCCTCACGGGATCAAAAGAGTATATATACTTATACCTATACTTAAATCGTCTTGTAAATAAACTACCAGTGCTTTTTTCAAAGTTCTAAATGTCTCGTTTTAAATGTCAAGGCCCTCGGAAGTCTACCAATGAAGTATGGTGCTACTTTGAGCCTTGTAAATGGTGTAAAACAGTAATTTATTTGCATGGCTAGGCCGATGCCCGAGGCACCCCCATCGAAAAACTGTTGGTAGCATCGGCCAACTAGCGCCAGATTTCTGAGTGCAGAGGACAAGCCGAGATGAGCTATGAGACAGACGTTCACACTCGGTATCATGTTTCAACACACTTTAGGTCAATATCACACCGGAATTCTCCTTTCAGTGCCTTGCTCAAGGGCACAATGGTGGAAGCTGGGAATTGAGCCAACAACTTTCAGGCTACTGCACGCTAGCCCAGCTCCTTAACCACTACACTACCACCGCCCTACAGGCTACTGCACGCTAGCCCAGCTCCTTAACCACTACACTACCACCGCCCTACAGGCTACTGCACGCTAGCCCAGCTCCTTAACCACTACACTACCACCGCCCTACAGGCTACTGCACGCTAGCCCAGCTCCTTAACCACTACACTACCACCGCCCTACAGGCTACTGCACGCTAGCCCAGCTCCTTAACCACTATGCTACCCCCACCCTGAACTCATGAACACAACACACTAGAGAACCCTGTTCATGTGACTTGCTCTAGTAGACATCTGTTACATCTGTTTGTATTTACTCCCCTCTCTCTCTGTGTGTGTGTGTGCGTGCGTGTGTGTGTGTGTGCGTGTGTGTGTGTGTGCGTGCGTGCGTGTGTGTGTTGTTTGTGAATGGGTGTGTGTACATGTGTCTGGTACCTAGTTCCTTCACAAGCTCACAGCAAGAGCAGTCATTAGAGATTATGAGGATGGCATTCTTCACATGGATGAAGCTGAACATGAGGTATGTCAGTGTTTCTCTGTGCCTGTGTGTGTGTGTGTGTGTGTGTGTGTGTGTGTGTGTGTGTGTGTGTGTGTTTTCTAGTTGTGTCGTGACGTGTTTGTGTTTGGTGTATGTTTGGTGATGTTGTTGATGTGTCGTGTTGAGCCCTTCAGCTCTTCTGATTGCTGGTCTGAGTGTGTGTGTGTGTGTGTGTGTGTGTGTGTGTGTGTGTGTGTGTGTGTGTGTGTGTGTATGTGTGGGCACTGGCGCCTTAATGCATGGGCTTACCTGGCCAGAGCCCAGGGGCCTCGACCAATGTGGGGCCTCTTAATAATAATAATAATAATAATAATAATGATAATAATAATAATAATGATAATAATAATAATAATAAATCAATAATGATAATAATAATAATGATAATAATAATAATAATAATAATGATAATAATAATAATGATAATGATAATAATAATAATGATAATGATAATAATAATAATGATAATAATAATAATAATGATAATAATAATAATAATAAATCAATAATGATAATAAACGTGTCTGTATTTGCGGCGTCATTACTCCGGTGCTGGGTGCTAGCAAATAATTGAGCACATCGCACTGCTATGGTGCCATCGGTGCAGGTGGAGCAAGGCCTCCCTCTGTCTTCTCTTCTAAAGGTGGAGCAAGGCCTCCCTCTGTCTTCTCTTCTAAAGGTGGAGCTAGGCCTCCCTCTGTCTTCTCTTCTAAAGGTGGAGCAAGGCCTCCCTCTGTCTTCTCTTCTAAAGTGTAACAAAATGTAACAATATCCTAATAAGTCCCAACCGGTGTAGAGTAGGCTATCTACAGGAGAGGCTGAGACTGACTGACAAACTGAACCACTCTGGAGATAACGTGGGTAGGCTAAGGATATAACGAATGACGTGGATTCCTGTAACTGCACCTAGCACCTATGTGTAGCCCACCTATTAACTTTACAGCCAGTGTTGTAAATTTAAACGCTTTGTGTTTGTGCGGTAGCCTATTTGATAAGCGATGTCATGGGTAAGCTGACGTGATTAAGGAGGGCTTTCTGTTCCTGTTTATGTAAAGGTTTTACATCCTCAATAAGGATAGGCTACACTGCATGTTAGGCTACAAAAGCACACATTTTGTAAATAAGCGGTCGGATCGCGGGTCAGGTATCATTTTGTAATAATTAATATTTGCGGTTTGGGGAGGGGGGCTAGGGTGGTATTAAGACGCCCCTGTGTGTGGGCACGTGTGTGTGTGTGTGTGTGTGTGTGTGTGTGTGTGTGTGTGTGTGTGTGTGTGTGTGTGTGTGTGTGTGTGTTTTCTAGTTGTGTTGTGACGTGTTTAGTGTAGATGTTGTAGAATTTTGTGGTACTCTTCAGCTCTTCTGATAGCTGGTCTTTCTGTATGTGTGTGTGTGTTTGTGCTGTGTTGAGCTCCTCTGATAGCTGGTCTTTCTGTATGTGTGTGTGTGTTTGTGCTGTGTTGAGCTCCTCTGATAGCTGGTCTTTCTGTGTATGTGTGTGTGTGTTTGTGCTGTGTTGAGCTCTTCTGATAGCTGGTCTTTCTGTATGTGTGTGTGTGTGTGTTTGTGCTGTGTTGAGCTCTTCTGATAGCTGCTCTTTCTGTATGTGTGTGTGTGTTTGTGCTGTGTTGAGCTCTTCTGATAGCTGCTCTTTCTGTATGTGTGTGTGTGTGTTTGTGCTGTGTTGAGCTCCTCTGATAGCTGCTCTTTCTGTATGTGTGTGTGTGTTTGTGCTGTGTTGAGCTCTTCTGATAGCTGGTCTTTCTGTATGTGTGTGTGTGTTTGTGCTGTGTTGAGCTCTTCTGATAGCTGCTGTGTTCTAAATCTCAAAGGGGAAGAAAGCGCAGACGAAGTCCTTCATCGTGGAGCTCAGCAAAGAGTTCTCCGTCCTCTCCCAGTTCACCAGCTTTGTGGCCATCGAGGAGAGGGTACGTTCACTCCTGACCTCACAGACAAAGGTCAAAGGGAAAAGGTCATATTTTTCCTATTCAGCTCACAGCATCTAAAGTTTTTCATTAATACCACCAAGCCACTACAAGAATAATAAGTGAACTAAAAGCAACATGACTTGTTCAAATAATATAATGGAAACAAAATAATATTTTGGAAATGTGCTAAATATATTTTTATATATTTTCTCATATGAACTGCAACAATATTTAAAGTTTGAATACATACATAAAATGTATGTAGTCTTAAATGGATAAAATGCATACCGTATTTTCTGGACTATGAGTCACATCAGTCAAAAAATGTCTCATGAAGTGGAAAAAAACATATTTAGAAATGAATTTTGCAAAATCCAAGAACAGATAGTGGGGTACGAATTGTATTTCCGTAGGATTTTTTTGCTAAAATTGATTTTTTTGTTTTATTTGCTTTATTTGGGGTCCTACTGTTGAAAAATGACGCTTTGTCACCTTGGCCAGGATACTGACCACACACGACATCTACTAATAATGATCACATTTTTCACAATCTTGGTGTCAATTTAGGGGTTATTGAGGATGCTGAGTCCATTTATGACAGTTTTATTGTGATCAGAAGTTGTTATGACTCATTTTTGCAGTAATAAAGGCAAATCCAATGGGGCAAAGTAAGCCAAACAGTAAGTGAGCTCATATCTTGGGAACACTTTGATGTATGTTAACGAAACTTGGTCACATGACAACTGACCCCCTCCCAAAGGTACACAACAAATTTGGTGTAATTCGGCCACTGGGGGCTATAATTAGCGAACCTGATTTTAGGGTTACAGTATATCATGATGACGTAGGGTTAGCAAAAAAATTCCAATGGCTAGTCATACTCTTCATACTCATATTGGTGATCATTGCAAATTTTCCCCACTCATTATAAACAATTGGCCATTTTGGATTTTCCTTAAAGAGAGACTAAATCATCAGCAGTCACAACTTTATTTGGCCCCCTCATTGCTGCTTGCCAATTTTTGTCAAAGATAACTATTTCAACACAAGATATATGTGTTTTAATTCTGTCTAATGACACAAAGCTGAGAATCACATTGCTAAGATACAGACAGAAGATACAAGAAGACAGAATTATCAAATGATGCCATTTGTAATGGATGCCAGCTAAAAATCGGTATATAAAAATCGATGAAAATCAATATCGGATGAAATGAGAAAATATGATCTTTTTTTGACACCTGTCATGCAAACTTTTGTTGACCTTCAAGAAGCCTTCTTGAAGCGCATTGATGGAATGATGGTCGGGTATCAGGAAGGGCATGTAATATTTGACCGTTACTTGGACCAGTCTTTAAACACGCAAGAAGAGAGCAGCAACATCAAGGGAGTTTGAAATTCATCTGGAGATGAAACTCACAATGTCTCTAAAGGAACTTTTATCTGCCTCAAGGACCAAGAAGAGTCTGACAACTATGCTGGCTGAGAGTTTACTTCAACGCTACTCCAGTTGGAGTGCTTTCAGGTTGACTGTTGTGTATGACACAAAGATTAAGGGCCTTGGTTTTGAGGAAACACACTCTCATGAAGAGGCAGATACACTTATTGCTCATCAAGCAATGGTGTGTTCAGCTGAGACTGGCTGGAGTGAAGTTAGAGTTTGGTCACCAGATACTGATGTCCTAATCCTTCTGCTTGATCTTGTTGCTGGTAAGCACCTTGGACCTCACACTCATCTCAAGTTTCTTACTGGTAAGGGCACAAAATATAGAACAATTGATGTGGTAGAAAGAGTGCAGATTATAGGACATCAAAAATGTCAAGGCCTTATCGGTCTCCTCAATTTCTCTGGTGCTGACTGGGGTGGTACATTTGTGGGTGTCAGCAAAAAGACCTGGGTTAATGGGTACATGAAACTTGATGATTATGATCCTGTCAAACTTGATGATTATGATCCTGTCATCAGGTGCTTTAAGAAGCTTGGTGAAGGTCCATTGCCATCTAATCTCATAAATGGTGAACTTCCCCAACAAGTCAGAGGTCTAGAGCAGTTTGTCTGCAGTGTCTATAGGTCAACTGGTCACACAACTCTACCAAAACTGAGGTGGGAGCTATTTCGGACCAGGAACTTGGAGGGAGAAATGTTACCTCCGACACGAGCTGCCTTGTTGCCTCATATCCTTCGTGCAAATTACATTGCCATGCGTGATAAATCCTACATTTCAAACTGTCCAGTTTTTCCTTAGATTGAAGAAAATGGTTGGACTTTCCAAGAAGGAGTTTATGTTCCTGTGACATGTCTTACACTCCATGCCCCTAGAGCTGTGATAGAGTTGACAAAACCCAGTGTAAAACACTCAGGTGCACTTGTCACAGACATGGAATTCCCTGTACTCCTCTTTGCAAATGATTTGCTGGTGACTGTGAAAATGCGACCAAGCATTCTACAAATGAGGATGATGCTGATGAATGATCGATTTATGTAGAAGTGTATTTCTAAAGTGTTTTATTTCCTGTTCATGTTTATGCAACTTTACATTAATAATTAGTTCATTTATCAATTAGTTCAGTACTTAGTTAATGTACACTGCAATTGCAGTAGAGCTACAGTACATTTTGTATTAGTTTTATTTCATATTTTTTTATGCCTTTAATGAGACAGGATTCATTCAACCTTTATTTATTCTCGGAGGGTCATTGAGGGAAGCCCTCATTTTCAATGAAGCTGAGATGAAGCCGAGATTACAGAAACAATGAAGTAACAAGATGTAAAAAGAGAGAGAGAAAAAGTATAGGTATAGGCCTAGGCCTGTAAATAAAATAAAACAAATTAAAATAAATAAATAATAAGATAACATACATTACATTAGAGAGGAGGTCTAGGCCTATAAAAACATACAAGACATTGTCAAAAAACAAAAGACAATAAGACAAAAAATGCCAGACGGAGCGGCGTAGTCGCCAGCGCATGACAAAAACATTAAAAAGATAACAAACACAAAAGATGCCGGACGGAGCGGCATCGCCAGCGTTCCCGTGCCACTAAGACATACAGTAGGCCTACAAGACGGAGCGGCATCGCCAGCGTTCCCGTGCCACTAAGACATACAGTAGGCCTACAAGGCTGAGCGGCATCGCCAGCGTTCCGTGCCACTAAGACATACAGTAGGCCTACAAGGCGGGCGGCATCGCCAGCCGTTCCCGATGCCACTAAGACATACAGTAGGCCTACAAGGCGGGCGGCATCGCCAGCGTTCCGATGCCACTAAGACATACAGTAGGCCTACCACAAGGCGGAGCGGCATCGCCAGCGTTCCGATGCCACTAAGACATACAGTAGGCCTACAAGGCGGGCGGCATCGCCAGCGTTCCCGTGCCACTAAGACATACAGTAGGCCTACAAGACGGAGCGGCATCGCCAGCGTTCCCGTGCCACTAAGACATACAGTAGGCCTACAAGACGGAGCGGCATCGCCAGCGTTCCCGTGCCACTAAGACATACAGTAGGCCTACAAGACGGAGCGGCATCGCCAGCGTTCCCGTGCCACTAAGACATACAGTAGGCCTACAAGACGGAGCGGCATCGCCAGCGTTCCCGTGCCACTAAGACATACAGTAGGCCTACAAGACAGACACAACACAGCAACTTGAAAATAAATAAATAAAATAATAATAATAATCATGTTAAAATAGGATAGTGGAGAGTGACAGGAAGTGAGTGGGAGAGAGAGTCGGGGCGGGATCCGGAAAGGACCACGGGGCGGGAATCGAACCCGGGTCGCCGGCGTATGGTGCATGGTGCCCCAGCCAGCCGCGCCACGGCTGGGGCCTATTAGTTTTATTTCAAAGATGTTAAATGATTGATTGCTTTATTAGCTATTGCAAAGGAAAATATCAGATTGTTCACCAGGTTGTTAAAAAACACACAAAAAAAAACAACAACAACAAAAAAGTATCTAAACACAAATCTGCTCACTGAGGCCTTTAGTCTCTAACTCTTTCTAAAGGCGCTAAATCTAACAAAGTTATTATTACTATTATTATTATTATTATTACCATTACTATTATTATTATCTAAATTACTCTTCAAGTTTATACTGTGTATTAACTTCTTGAGTGCACATAACTTAGAGTGTATATAATCAATTTGACCAAAAAATATGATAAAATACCCTAGAAAAGCCTAGACCACTACCAACAAATGAGACATAACTTTTGATCACAATGAAACTGTCATAAATGGACTCAGCATCCTCAATAACCCCTAAATTGACACCAAGATTGTGAAAATGTGATCATTATTAGTAGATATATGTGTGCAGTCATTATCCTGGCCAAGGTGAAAGCCCCCAGAGGGAGGGGCAAAGCGGGTCAGAAAATTTGCACCCCATCATTTTTCAACAGTAGGACCCCAAATAAAGCAGATAAAACAAAAAAATCAATTTTAGCTACGGGACCATTATTTCATGACAATTCGTACCCCACTAAGACAGACTATGTAACTAGACACATAGAGGCCAAAAAGATTGAGAATTCTACCGCAGGCATGCAAACTCCTCACCTTTCCGCAAAATTCACAGTTTTAAATGCAAAATGGATGACTTCCGTGGTTTGTGCAGATCCGATGAGAATATTTTTTTTTTTTTTTTTTTTGGGGGTTGAATTTACAACTTTACAACTAATTGATGTCAGCTGGAATAATGATGTGAGCCCGGCAAGGAGAGATGCCTAGGGATGTCACAGGTGGGCTAGTTGAACCTTTTAAAGACGTTGAGATTAGTGTAGCAACGTAGCATGGGCTGTTTTCTTCTAATGTTAAAGTTAGCGATATTAGACAGAAATATAGACTTGAAGAATTATATTTGATGAAAAATATGTGCAGTTTGAGCCATCTAGATTGAGAAAAGGTGAAGCAAATAGGTAGACTTCAGACTAGGCTATAGCAGTAAGGCTAATGTGAATACCGTAAAATACCTCTCAGTCAAACCAAACATGCTTAACAAGCTAACTGTACTGCAGGATTGCATAGCTGATGTGAAAGACTGGATGTCACAGAATTTCCTACAGCTTAACTCTGACAAAACAGTCCTTTTCTGGTGACATCCCAACAAACTAGCCCCCATCATACCCCACCCGCCTGATGCCTCCTTGCCTGTGCCTGTTGAGGTATCCACGACCATGGCAACCTTGACAGGGACAAGAAGGAAGCGGACCTGTAGTCTTAGACGGATAAAATGTGTTTTATTAAATCATATAATGTAGGCATGTTTCAAAACTGTGGGCTCCAAATTAAGTCTTTTGCCCCCCACCTCCCATCCTCCACCAGGATGCACAGAAGTCTGATGAGGGCTTCACAGACATCCCCAAACTGATTGCAGAGGAGGACGTGGACCTGCTGCCCTATATGGGCTGGGAAGATGAAGAGGAGAGACTGAAGGAGGAAGAGGAGGATCTTGGTTATTTGGTATAATGCTATATGACTATTTATGATGATCCTGTGGTATGTGTAGTGGGAGTGAATGGACAGAAATGTGGACCTGCTGCCCTATATGGGCTGGGAAGATGAAGAGCACCTGGGGGGGTTGGTTTGTCATATGCTTCATATTACATTACATTTAGCAGACACTATTGTCCAAATTGACTTACATATGTCAACTATATTACAAGGGATTACAATTGTTTTTCAGTGCGGTCCCTGCTCATCGAGTTCTGAAGAGGAAGAGTCTCACGATGATATGATGGTAGGTATGGGAGTAAAAACTCAGACATTTTTGCAGTTTGTTAATTGGAGCAACTTGGGGTTACTGTAAGTGCCTTGCTCAATGGCACAATGGTGGAAACCAGGAATGGAACCCACAACTTTCAGACTACTGCACATTAGCCCAGCTCCTTACCCACTACACTACCACCACCCTACAGGCTACTGCACGCTAGCCCAGCTCCTTAACCACTACACTACCACCACCCTACAGGCTACTGCTCCTACCCACTACACTACCACCACCCCACAGGCACTGCACGCCAGCCCAGCTCCTTACCCACTACACTACCACCACCCTACAGGCTACTGCACGCTAGCCCAGCTCCTTACCCACTACACTACCACCACCCTACAGGCTACTGCACGCTAGCCCAGCTCCTTACCCACTACACTACCACCACCCTACAGGCTACTGCACGCTAGCCCAGCTCCTTAACCACTACACTACCACCACCCTACAGGCTACTGCACGCTAGCCCAGCTCCTTAACCACTACACTACCACCACCCTACAGGCTACTGCACGCTAGCCCAGCTCCTTAACCACTACACTACTGCACGCTAGCCCAGCTCCTTAACCACTACACTACCACTGCCCCATTTATGATGATGCAGTAGTGGGCTTGAATGGACAGAATTTTTGATGCTCTGGTAGGTGTAGTTGGAGTGAACATGGACAGAAATGTTTTCTAAGCTGATGAACCCTTAAAGATCACAGAGAGGATAAAACACTTTGTTAAATTTAAAATGCAATTCAAAAATGCTTGGCCTGTCTTCTCAGCACTCTGTTTCTGATTTGGAGGAAGATATGGGCTTTGGGCTTTTTGAAGAAGAAGAGATTCATGGCGGTATTGTGGTAGGTATAGTTGGACTGAACACAGAGAGAAATGTTTTGCAGTAGCCTGAAAAGTTTGTGATTCAATTCGGCTTCCACTGTTGTCCCCTTGATTAAGGCACTTAACCCTGAGTTGCTCTGGGGAGAAAAGCCAGTGTAATATAATTGACATATGTAACTTGCTTTGGATAAAAGCGTTTGCTAAATGAATAAATGTACATTTAAGCTGCTGAACCCAATAGAGGATAAACTTACACAATTTAAACTGAAATTCAAACATACATACAGTACATGCATATACTGTCTTCTCAACTCTCCCTTTATGATTTAATAGGCGCAGGAAGTTATTTCATCTCCCCCTTTCCCCTCAGAATTGCAGAGGAGTTTACGCGTAAGTTTGTTAATTCAGCAATATCCAAAATATACAGCAGTTTGATCCATGACTATTCAGGAGCACATTTAGATTTGTGTGAGCTTACAACGATAAAATGCAACTCAAATATGCTTGGTCTGTCTTCTCAATGCTTTCTTCATATGCTGGGCTCTTCTGGGCGTTTTAATGCTGAAAAGATTCAAGGTGATGCTCTGGTAGGTGTAGTTGGAGTGAACATGGACAGAAATGTTTTCTAAGCTGATGAACCCTTAAAGATCACTATCATAATTTATAATATGATAAAGCATTATATTATAATATGATTAAGCATTATATTAAATTAAGTTAATTTGTATAGAGATACGTGATCCCAACGGTTTCTTTAAAAATGACTGAACATTTCAGTGGGTGTCTGGAACACCTCCTAGGCTCAAGCATCGAAAGCAGGGCAGCCAGGGACAATTTAGATGTTCAGTCATTTTTAAAGAAACCGTTGGGATCACGTATCTCTATACAAATTAACTTAATTTAATATAATGCTTAATCATATTATAATATAATGCTTTATCATATTAGTGTACAGTGTATAAGGATCACCAGCTTTAGTATAAGTATATATACTCTTTTGATCCCTGCATTTAACCCAATCCGTGAATTAGTGAAACACACACAGTACACAGTGTACACATAGTGAGGTGAAGCACACACTAATCCCGGCGCAGTGAGCTGCCTGCATCAACAGCGGCGCTCGGGGAGCAGTGAGGGGTTAGGTGCCTTGCTCAAGGGCACTTCAGCCGTGGCCCACTGGTCGGGGCTCGAGCCGGCAACCCTCCGGTTCCAAGCCCAGAGTGCTAACCAGTGGGCCACGGCTGCTAGTGCAGAATGTCTGGAGCAGCTTGCTGCCCATGTGATTGATTGATTGATAGATAGATAGATAGATAGATAGATAGATAGATAGATAGATAGCATGAGACGCTTGCAGTGACAGGGCCGGGACTAGCCTGTAGTTCTGTGTGCATGGTAAGGTGCTCAAGAAAGTGAGTGTAATAGTGAAGGTGCAAAAAGTAGTCCAACAGTAGTACTGTAGGTATGTGTGCATGGTAAAGAAAGCTTGAGCCCCAAATCTACAATCTCTCAACCTTAGGCAATATGACAAGCATCCTTGAGTGGTGAATCTCTCCCTTTTTTTGTTTTACAGCGAGTGGATAGAAGCCAGACTCGTGCTCGTGCTCGTGCTCGTGCTTGTCCCCGTGGTAAGGGCATAATAGATGACCATGCAGAAGAAGCAGGCACTCCCGGACATGCTGATGCTGCCCCGGCCCCTCCTCCCTCGAATGCCCTCCCCCTTCTCGGATTCCTGCCCTCTCAATCCATACCCTCTGGCCCTCTCTTCTCTGCCCATGCCCCTCCTCCTGCTGTTCGTCGCCTCTCCCAGAGGGCTTCAGGCTACGCAGCGTTTGGTTCCTCCTCACGATCTGTGCCCCCTCCACAGCCCTTTCTGCAGCAGCAGTGGATGAACCAGATGTCACGTGCTTTTGGCCGTGCTACCTTTGGCGGTGCTCCCTTCTCTGTTGGCTTTGGTTTTTCCTCAGCGTCTCACCCCCCTCCACCTCCACCTCCACCTCCCCCTCCCACCACCCAGGGCTTCACCCTCGATGCTGAACACTTTGTTGGCTTTGGTCCCGGCGTTCAGTGCCCCCCCCTAGGTGCTGGGCCCCCTCGGGGTTTCGGGGGCTCCGGTCCTCCTCCTGTCTCCGATTGCCTCTTCAGTGCTCCAGGCTCTGTCATGGCTGATCTTTTTCCACCTGCCCTGTCTTCTGTTACTCTTGCCCCTCTCCCTGTCTGTGGAGATGCACATGTAGGCCCACTTGGAGAGGACATTGGGACCTGGAGACTCAGCAAACTCATATCATTGGGCGTAGAGAAGGCTCCTGACTCTGACGTGGCAGTGGAAGGGGGGGAGGTCCTTCTGTCCCCGCCAGCAGGCGCACCAGATCGAGACGACTCTCAGGCCTCAGGCTCACGTTTGGGCAGGAGCCGTAGATTTCCACCAAAAAAGCGGGCAATAGAGGTCCTCCGAGCTGAAGATGCAGGTAGACGTCAAAGGTAGAGTAATACACACTGGTCATACCCTGTCATTCATTTATCTTATTTTTCTGCCTTTGCCTGTGCTCTGTGTGGGGTGCAGTTATAACAGTTAGGAATTATACCAAGATGTTGGAAGTCACATGCTGTATGGCTGTTTTCCATGCCGTTCCTTTTCCTCTGGCTCACGCACTGGGAAAAAGCCTCAGTCTTCTGTTTCCATGGAGAGTTGTAATATTAGGGACATTCATTAACCAAGTCAAGACAATCAATGCTAGAAACTTCTAAACAGTGCTTAGCAAGAGTACACACATAAACTTAATTACAATGTCATTAAATTAAAGTGTCCTCAATTCAAAACAAAAGTTTTAAAATGTCTGTATATTTGGTTCCTTCACAAATGCAAGTAATTTCTGTTGCTAGGAACCCCAAAATAATTATGAATTATTTGTTTTTTGTTTTTTATAATTCTCTGGTTTTCAAGCAGTATGGCATGAGTGAGAGTGGCGTTGGTAGCAGATATCGCCATGGCTATGATTCGGCTGTAGATCCATTTGCTGGAACAAATTGTTATAAAATATTGTTTTGTATTCCAAACGTCCACAGTTAAGGCCCGGTTCTACATTGCCCCACTCCCGGACTGAAACTATCTGGGTTAAGGCCGCTGCCCATCCTCAACCCTGGAAGCAAATTAGTCCAAGGCTTTTTCTCAGTTTTACACAATAAGGGAAATATGCCAATACAGTAACTACAGCAGAGGTGTAAAAGTTTGGCTTCAGAATGTAAAAGTCCTGCCACATATTTGTCCCAACCATTCACTTAATCAGTTGATTCTGGCACAACTTTTAAGCCAGGTAGATCAGCTAATTAGTGAAATCACCTATGGTAAGCACACATGTAGAACCAATACGTGGCAGGACTTTTACACAGCTTTATCAAGATATGCTATCACAGCATAACTCGACTATCACAGCATAACTCGACAGGTAGCCTAGTTCAATACACCAGACTTTTACACCTCTAGACTACAGTGATAAGAAGAGGCTTTGTGCTGGATATTTTTGTTAGCATGCTGTTGTGTCTTGGGTGCATGAACGCACATTATGAACCATGTGAGCACGCTCAGGAGTCTCTGAAAGTGATGAGTTCTCCATTGCAGGCAGGGCAGAAGGCTCAGCCCCAGTGCATCATGGGAACAGCTGGCATGTCACCAGAACCCTGTAAGATGCCTGCTTTTCAGACTACCTTTTTGTTTCCCAACACCACAGTTACAGTACAGAGCAAACAGCCAGTATACATATGACACTGTATGGATTGGGCACTTCTACAATGCCTATAAAAAGTATTCACCCCCATGGATGTTTTCTTTTTATTGATTTTATACATGTAACCATGGCCATTAAAATATATATCAAATTTACCTATGACACTGTATGAATTGGCCACTTTTACATATTTGTTAGAGATGCACCGGTCATCAATCAGAACATTCAAACAGACAACATATAAAAAATAAAAAAATAAATACTTATTATCAGTGCACCCTCAATATCTGAAATGTTTGCATTCATTTGCTAACTTGCTGCCTTCATTTCCCCACTAGGAGGGCTACTGGGAATGCTCTGCTGAACTGGGATTGCTCCTGGGTATGGATCTGAACTTCTTTGCCAACGTTTTTCTAAAAGAAAAGGGCATCTCTTCTCTGGGTGAGAACATATCTCCACAAGATTTTAGAATGACTGAATTGTTTCCCATTCATTCAGAAGAGTATTTGTGAGGTCAGGCTCTGGTTTTGGACAAGAAGAGTATGTATACTGTATACATATGTGTCTATCAGGTCCCAAGGCCCATGCTGATATCCTGAGGCTGGTGTCCACCCTGCTGGTATATAAGGATATAATATAACTTTAAATACTTGTGTGTGTGTGTGTGTGTGTTGTCTATCAGGCCCCAAGGCCCAGGCTGATATCCTGAGGCTGGTGTTCACCCTGCTGGTATATAAGGATATAATATAACTTTAAATACGTGTGTGTGTGTGTGTGTGTGTGTGTGTGTGTGTGTGTGTGTGTGTGTGTGTGTGTGTGTGTGTGTGTGTGTGTGTGTGTGTGTGTGTGTGTTGTCTATCAGGCCCCAAGGCCCAGGCTGCCATCCTGAGGCTGGTGTCCACCCTGCTGGTATATAAGGATATAATATAACTTTAAATACTTGTGTGTGTGTGTGTGTTGTGTGTGTGTGTGTGTGTGTGTGTGTGTGTGTGTGTGTTGTCTATCAGGCCCCAAGGCCCAGGCTGCCATCCTGAGGCTGGTGTCCACCCTGCTGGTATATAAGGATATAATATAACTTTAAATACTTGTGTGTGTGTGTGTGTTTGTGTGTGTTTGTGTGTGCGTGTGTGTGTGTGTTGTCTATCAGGCCCCAAGGCCCAGGCTGCCATCCTGAGGCTGGTGTCCACCCTGCTGGTCCTGCAGCTGGTGCGCGTCAGGAAGCTGGTCCAGGGAGAGCTGCTGCAGTCTCTGTTCCGCCTCAGAGACCCTCCTCAACACAGGTGTGTGTGTCTATGGGTGTGTGTGTGTGTGTGTAAGAAAGAAAGATAGAACGAAAGAAAGAAAGAAAGCTATTATGGCAGAACAAATGAGTGAGAGGAGAATTAAAAATGTGAGTTTTGTGAGATACAGAGAACACAAATAAAACAAAAGTGAGTGAAATAAAAACTCTTACTGTGTGTGTTTCTGTGTTTGTTATTTTTGTGTGTTAACCGCAGCTCTTACTGTGTGTGTTTCTGTGTTTGTTATTTTTGTGTGTTGACCGCAGCTCTTACTGTGTGTGTTTCTGTGCTTGTTATTTTTGTGTGTTGCCAACAGCTCTTACTGTGTGCGTTTCTGTGCTTGTTATTTTTGTGTGTTGACCGCAGCTCTTACTGTGTGTGTTTCTGTGCTTGTTATTTTTGTGTGTTGACCGCAGCTCTTCCGAGTGGGAGGCCCTGAAGCAGGCGGTGGACTGGGTGCGCTGGGCAGACAGGCAGTACCCGTGCGTGTGCAGCCGGCTGGAGTTCGGCCGCGACTGGGAGTCGTCCACACGACAGCTACTGGGATTCGACCGCCCACACCCCCTCTCTCCCCTCAACCCTCTGCTGGAAAGGAGCAGAACCATACTAGCCTGCTAGAAACACACACACACCACACTTCCATACTAGCCTGCTAGAAACACACACACACACCACACTTCCATACTGGCCTGCTAGAAACACACACACACACACCACACTTCCATACTAGCCTGCTAGAAACACACACACCACACTTACACACACACACAGCGCTTAAAACGCTTAAAACGTCCATGTTAAACAACGAACAAATGAGTGAGGCGGTTCAAACATGGCCAGGCCCAGGCAGACTAGCCTTAAAAGTTTTTTCAGAGGCCAGACGCGATGGATGATGATAAATTGGTAACGTCTGAAGCCTCAGATGTCCGGTCAACTCCACCACCACCAGATAAAAAGTGTCGGGCGTATCTGTCGGAATCGGTGACATTGGAAGTGGAGTGCGGCCGCTCCAAGACACTGTCATTCTCCGTGTACACTGGACATGCAAAGTGTTCTTTACCCAAAGCATACAGTAGGCCTATGCGTTCTCTGTCTATGATCTGCAGGGTTAGGGCCTCCTCGACGAGGCGATTACTGGTCCGCGGATAATTTCTGGCACAATTAAACGGTATCATTGAACCGCGGCCGAAAGAAAAAGAAACTAAACGTTTCCCAGAATAGGAAACATTTCTTAATGTATTGTTCTCAAATAAAGAGGCATAGCATTAGGGGGTAGTGGTGTTCTCAAATAAAGAGGCATAGCATTAGGGGGTAGTGGTGTTATCAAATAAAGAGGCATAGCATTAGGGGGTAGTGGTGTTCTCAAATAAAGAGGCATAGCATTAGGGGGTAGTGGTGTTATCAAATAAAGAGGCATAGCATTAGGGGGTAGTGGTGTTATCAAATAAAGAGGCATAGCCTTAGGGGGTAGTGGTGTTCTCAAATAAAGAGGCATAGCATTAGGGGGTAGTGGTGTTCTCAAATAAAGAGGCATAGCATTAGGGGGTAGTGGTGTTCTCAAATAAAGAGGCATAGCATTAGGGGGTAGTGGTGTTATCAAATAAAGAGGCATAGCATTAGGGGGTAGTGGTGTGAGCGCTCATTCTTGTGTGCGCATCTGTGTACAGTTACCACTGGAGATAAGGTGGGTAGCAGCAACAAACAACGTAGCCTTTTTAAAACAACGAACGAAGCGGACTCTTGCTGTCCATGAAAAGATACTGGCTAGATCTTGTTAGGCATGTTTAAGTTAGGCTTATGAACATGTTGCATTCAATACAGCCTGATTATGTCATTCTTTAAGCTACATAGCCCGTCTCCAGTTTTCCTCAATTTGACTAATTTGACTAAGGGATAGTAGGATATTTGACCGGCATCATCAAAATGTCCGGAAAACGAAACCGGCACCATTTTTTTCTAGCGGAAACTGACACACACACACACACACACACACCGTCCATACTGGCCTGTTGTCTGTTTGATTTTAATCAGTCTTCTAAATCGTCTGTTAACCACTGGGGAGTGTCTGAAATTGTTGAATAATAAAAAGCCAATGTTGCAGTTAAAGTGTGATACAGGATATAATTTTATTCCAAGTTTTACATTGACAGTATCTTAAAAAATATTATAATAAGGGGTTATAATATGGCTAATAGATTTATTTCCCCTGCTGCCTGCTTTCACTGGGGATATAGAAATGCAAAAAAAAAACAAATAGGCAATCAGACAAATACAACAAAGTATTGTATTTGCATTATTTATTATTTAAACATTATTTATTATCTTGATCAGTGCAAATTCTTCAGCAGACACTTTTATCTAAATGACTACAGTATATAGCAAAGATATTCTACTTCGTTGAAGATGGCTGCACTTGGCTTGAAGAATGTGCTCGTATCGCTCCCTTTGAATACATGCCGTGACCTCTGTCTGTACGTCTGTGCTGAACAGCGATGTATCATTAGATCAGTGTATATCAGATTGATGGAAAACCATGCCAATTTTCACCGAATAGTTTATCAAGTAGAAGTATGTCTTTAGTATGATATGTATTAATCATGATCAAAGCCTGTGAGCCGATTTAAAAAAAATACATTTACATTTTATTAATGTGCAAAAGTCAAAGCTCTTTCCTTGAATATAAGTAAATAAATAACTGTCAGTAAGTATGTGATCAATGTATGTTTTGACTTGAATTTGTCTCCCTTTATTTAGATGACCCTATTTTATTTCCTCACACGGGTTTCATGTCATTTCCATCCTGACTTTGCAAACACATGACTGATTGCTGAGCTACAGTATATTGTACATTACTGCGCTGTGTTTTTTACACACACTGAGGCAGATGTATCTTGTGTTACCTGTCTTACGAAGCAGCTAAGCCTGTTATTGTAAAGTCTTCCTCCTCTCCTCTACCTGACTCCCCCTTGTTCCCCAGTATTTACCCAGAAGCCCTCTCTAACAGCTGCCCACACCCAAACACACACACACACACACACTAGCTTACAGTATTCTCTGCTCATAGGAAGGTCACAAAGGATGACAGAATGACTGAAGTTGTAAATATAAACAATGGGGTTGTTTTCTTACAATACAAGAATAGAACAGGAGTGAGACAATGAGAATGAATGAATGAAGAGAGAGAAACAGAGAAGGAGGAGGGAGTGAGAGAGAAACAAGTCAGGCGCACACACACACACACACACACACACACAGAAGAGAGAAACAAGTCAGGCACACACACACACACACACACACACAGAAGAGAGAAACAAGTCAGGCACACACACACACACACACACACAGAAGAGAGAAACAAGTCAGGCACACACACACACATAGATACACAGAGAGAAATAGAGAAGAGAGAAACAAGTCAGGCACACACACAGATACACAGAGAGAAACAAGTCAGGCACACACACAGATACACAGAGAGGGAGCAATAGAGAAGAGAGAAACAAACACACAGCCAACGAGAGTGATCTAGCAACACAAGGCTTCTGGGTATTCCAGCCTCTGAGGGACAAGAGGAGCTGGGAGGAAAGGAGGAGGATAGGACTATTCCCACTGATAGCAGGCCTGGAGGAGAACAGCATTGCACTGGACACTCGCTCTGTTGCTCCCAGGAGCTGGGAGGATGTCACAGTATCCCAGAAAAGCATGAGTGTGTGTGTGTGTGTACGATGTGCCATATTTACTAAGGGATTGGAACATTTCACCTCTGTTTCAGTCCTCCGTTTTTAGCTGTAGTGCCCAACCAGTGCTAACAGAGACTCCATAGCCAACATGCATTAACTGTTAGAGGTCATGAAGGTCATTCACTCAGTTCCTTTATTATTTAGCTAAAGTGTCCTCTGCAACTCTCTGGACAGAATATGGAAATATGAGAGCAGAAAGAACAAAAACTTCTGTTTTTTTTGGCTTATTAATGTATGCATAGTCAATAAATGTTTTTTTTAACAGTTATGATTTGTCAGAATCCTCAGTTTCCAGACACACACACACACACACACACTACCTAGCAAAAAAGAAATAAAAAGAACAGGATTTGTTTGCTCTTAATCATTTGCACTTTATTAATGACTTGTCAGCATCAGGCAAGGCAAGGCAATTGTATTTATACAGCATACGTCACACACAGGGGTTATTCAATGTGCTCATCATTATCATGTAGCATCAGCATCATGTTGAGCAGTGTGTTCCACTCAGAGAGGAAAGAGCAGGAAGCCTCTGAAGGTGCAGTGATCATAAGCATTATCATGGAGCATGTTGCTTGCAGGGAGTCGCATGTTAACTACTTTTCCCTCCTCCAGTTGCAGAATCACACCACTGGACAGATAGTTGGACTGTCCATCTGTATCATGATCCCACAAATCCATTATTTTCTTTTTATTCTGATACAAAGTGATATACATATAGCGTAGGCCTGTCATGCTGCTGTAGGCCAGTCCAACATTGGTGATGATTCTAGTGAAGACCAAGTTCAAGTCAGTATTCCCAGACTATGTATCCTATGCCAGTCAGACCTGCTGAGAATGCCACCTTGGGTTGCTCTGTGATCTCTTTCTCCAGATTCACTACTTCAGTCTCAGTGGCTGCCAGTCTGGTCTTCACTGCTGTCAACTCTACAGTACTGCAGTTTCCATCCTCAGGTTCTCCACCTCAGTCTCACTGGGAGCCAGTCTGATCTCTTGGGCTGCATTTGCTTTGATCAGGTTCATCACTTCAGTCTTCACTGCTCAGTTCTGCCTCTTGTGCTGAATTCACCCTTGCTAGAGCCTCCACTTTAGTCTCACTGGCCACCAGTCTTTCTTTCATCATATTGTTCTCAGTCCCCATTGTGTACAGCAGGGATTTGGCGTTTTGTAGCTCATTCTGGATGACAGTCAGAAGCCCTCTCTGCTCCACCACCATGTCTCTGAGTTCCCTGAGCTCTGCAAATATATCTACTTGCTCAGTAACTGCAGCAGCAGCAGCCCCAGTGCTCTGGCTCTCTGTCTGAACTTCAGTCTGGGTGCTCCGAGCCTGAGCTCCACACATGAAGAACAGCAGTACCAGCAGTGGGATGACGACCCTCATCGTTGTTACAACTCTGTCTGTCTAACACAGTAGCAGCAGCAGCATTAGTTAATAACAGTAGTAGCTCTTGTGGTGGTGATGGTAGCAGTAGTGCTAGAAGAAGTGTGTGAGTGTCTCTCCTTCTTTTATATACCATAATTGCTTGTTATATAAGAAATCACTTTTGGGGTAAAATAAAGTCCAGGGACACACAGATTTAGAAATTTTCCAGCACATATCTGTGCATTCAGCTATCAACGGTGTGGGAAAGTACAATCTGTCACCTGTCACGTAGGACAGGACAGCAGGGACTTCATGTTGCTTTATGACATGAGTTCATTCTGTTCTGTATTCTATTATAAGAAAATAATAGAATACAGTACATGCAAACCACACGTTTAAATCTATGAGACCCAACTCTAGTAGACAGCATGTTTGTGTGTGTGTGTATGTGCCCCACTTCGCCGCCACTAGGGCCAGCCTCGGGCCTTACCCAAGCAAACCCCTTTGTGTTTTCCACTCCCTGGGGTGTGTTGGATTCGCGATCGTTTTGCGTTGTGTTTTAGTTCTGATGTCTGTACTGAAGATGGTCAATAAAGCTTGACGGCTGGATCAGGATCGGTGATTACAAGAATTTATTGTAGATGGTACAACACTCACTAACCGAGCACAGGCTAAGTCTCGAACAGTAAAACTGCACAGAGTCTAACAGGTGTGGTAGTTAGTAGAAGCGGGCTGCTGCTGAGCGTCTTGGCATAAGATGCTCCCCGAGTCGCTTCCTCGATCCGTCTCGAAGTCCAAGCCTGAGACAAAGCCTGTTATACTAAAATCATGTCAACGTAAAACATGCCAACGTGGAAGGTACCAGAAGGTACCAGCCATAGGATAGGAAAAGTACTAGCCCTGGAAACAGAATAACAAGGTGATATCTCATTCTGCTTATGCTATGACTATGGCCAGGAACATGACAGTCTGACCTGTTGATGGTCAATCCTATGTGCAGCCACACAGGCGAACTAGGGAGTGAACCAATGGCATGTAAACACAGATCACATCAGAATACATACAGAAATACCCCAGATTCCTACAGTCCCCCCTCTTGATCAATTAAAAAACACAGATTTTTATAGATCATACAAAACAAATAAAAGGAGTCTGATGTGGTCTAAAGAACAGAGGACAAACCAAGACAAGATTACTTCTCTAGCACTTTGAAAAGGAAGAAGTGCCGGTGTCTTAAAAGAAAAACATAATAACTGATTTCGTTCCGGAGGATTGTCTCACACATAATAAAAAAATTAAAAAGGAAAGGAATCAAACCCACATCCTCGGTTCATCCCGAGGCTGGGCAGGAGGTACTCTAACAGGGGCCAATCTTGGATTGGTAGTGGTGGCAGCAATGATACACAACACCACTTGGATTGCTAAGTAGATGACAACGATGGGAATGAGCAGGGGCATAATGAACTGGACAATCTGAGCAAACAGGGGCCCACCCCAGCTACTCAACCACCCTCCCAGGGACCAGCTACCATTATCCCGCTTAAGCTGCTGCACGTGGGCGTAAATATCTTTGATGTAATTGGAGACATTACCGGTCGAGTCAGGCACATAAGTACAGCATTCCTGTCCAATCAGAGCACAAGCACCTCCCTTACTGGCCAAAACCACGTCCAGGCAGAGTCTATTCTGAAGGGCAACCTGTCTTACTGCATACAGTTCTCGGTTAATGTCTGAAAGAGCACGTGCAGTGTCATTAGCTACTACATCAACAATGTGTACCAGATCTCTAATCTCATCAAGCGCCACCGTTAGGCCATAAGTTGGAATTAAAGCGGCAAAGAATCTCTGTGTCGGGGTTGCAACAGTACTGTGACCCCCAAAAGCGTCACGCTTAGTCCTAGGGTGTATGGATGTTGACTCACCCACCAAATGTTCCCTCCCCACAATCCTCACAGCTGGAACAACATAAGATAAATAACAAGAGCCTTGCCAATTAGGGGGAAGATAGGAATATGCATACTGTCCACACACAAACATGGAACCACGTACAGGGGCTAGTGCATTAGTGACGACCGTGCTTCCTGGCGTCCCACCTGGAACCGCATCATCGGGGAAGGGAATAAGGACCACTTCACCTGACTGTTCAATGGAAACTTCAGTCTGTCCAACCTGAACTTCATATGGGCAGATGCTCTGACCTACCACCGACCGTCCATTCTTGTCGGCCACCCAACAGATCACACCACGTGGGGCATAACTCAATTTAAGCTTAGATGGGGGCCCTCTGGCCCATGGAGGATTGGGAAAGATGTCATCAGGGGAACCATTTTGTAGTACGGTTAAAGGCAGCTACATACTCTGGGATGGTAAAGGGATGGCTATGTAAGGATACACTTCAGAGGCAGATGGCATTAACCCGCATACCCAACACGAATGCTTACGCTTGGCCTGGGCTAACCCATGAGCCGTCTTCAGAAAAGTGTTGTCCTTGTGCACATCATGATGGCTGTCATACAGAGTATCAGTAACAATAACCAGGTGACACAGGATAACAGCACAACAAAACAACATTCTCGGTGACATTTTCAGTTGATAAAGAAGGCACACAACAACAGTTACACAACACAGAATTCAGTGAGCTGATGGCTGTTAGAGAACGATGGAGTTGAGGATTCCTTTGGGAAACAGAGTCTTTTTGGGGAGAAGTGAAGGAGACCAGCAGGCAACAGTTCAGTTCAAAGGCAAAAGTCTCTGTCCTGGATGATGTCCGCGGCTTCGAGCAACTCCATGGGTACATGTGGAGTGAAAGTAAAGAGCAGTATCAGTTGGAGGATAGTCATGGTTGCAGTGAGAACAATCATATAATGATTAAATGTAATATATAATCAAGTTATAGTATTGATTAACAATATAACATGCAAGCACATAATGATTAAACATTTCACAGGTATAAGTAATCACTCCTGAATCAGATAATGGCTAATGCCAGTAATAAAAAAACAGGTAAGACTTGTCCAAGTCTATCACCTTTCTGAGCATGAGTTTGTGTCACCAAGAGTCAATTAGCACAACACTCCAAGCAGGCTCGGTTTTACAGGGAAAGATTCTACACTGGTGTCCCTACCCTTTTCATTTTTTTCCTCTGACCTCCCGTGAAAACAAGAAATCCACCGTCAAAATGAAAGTCTTCCGTGAATCTTCCTCCCTGGTCTACACCCTATTTCTAAAAAGAAGACGGGCGGAAAATCAGATATAATTCGTACCCTGCTCGGCGTGTCATGTTTCCGGCGGATCAACTAGTTTGCAGTGGCTCGCGTGTATCCATTTGGTTTTGCCCTGGACCTTTACTGCCGACTGTGTTATCAACAAGATCTGATACGGCCCATCGTGCTTGGCTTCTAAGCGCTAACCTTTGGGGCTTGTGAATCATCACCCACTGACCTGGCACTAGAGAGTGCCCACCTTCCGGGGGGTCTCCCCAGGCCTCCTTCACTTGGTTAGCCGCTGTCTGGACCGCTTCTGTCAATTGCACACAGTAGTTCAGCATTGCATCTGATGTCAGGTGGATGTCGGCTTTCCTCAGATCAATCGTGCCTGGTGCGGAGAAAGGCCTGCCAGTCCGCGATCTCAAATGGGCTGAGTCCTGTGTCCCTGTTGCTTGTAGCACGCATGCTACACAGGACTGTTGGTAAGCGTCAACCCAAGGAATGCCTTCTTGATGTTTCTTGGCCAGTCGTTCCTTCAGCGTCGGTTGGCTCTTTCCACCTGCCCAGAGGATTCTGGGTGGTAAGGGCAGTTCAGGGACCATTGCACATTCAGCATGCGGGCCACCTCCGCGCAGACTGCTCCAGTGAAGTGTGTTCCGTTGTCTGAGCAGATCTGTTCCGGCAATCCGTATCGTGGAATGATGTCTTTCACGAGGACTTTGGCAGTGTGTAGTGCAGTTCCGGATCGTGCAGGGAACGCCTCGATCCACCTAGAGAACTTGCACAGGACAATCAGAACGTCGCGATAGCCTTTGCACTTTGGAAGGGTGATGTAATCTATCTGAAGAACTCTGAAAGGCCCTGGTGGAGCAGGTGTTTTCAATGTTGGCAGCTTGACCTTTCTGTCGTGGTTGTTTTGCCGACAGGTGGCACACCGCTTGCGATGTCCCTGGCGTTGCTGTGAACTTTGGGGCCCACCAGACCTGTATGAATCTGTTCCTCATTTTTTCCACTCCCCGTGTCCAAGCCCGAATGAATTTGCAGGCCGCCAGGTATGGCAGAAGACTTTCTGGAGCCACCGTTAGGTGTTCCAAACCTCCACAGGTTGTCGTCATGGAGCTTCGCTGCATTTTCAATCCAAGTCCACTTCTCTTCGCGGCTTGCGCTGTTCTGCATGTCTTTGATGTTGGCCAAACTTTCCCGTTTTCCCTCTTCAGAGGTTTCCTTGATCTTCTTGGTCTTCTTGTGTGTGCTTTCACTTTTACGACTGCCAGGTCTTTTGGTAGTTGCATTGCATCCAACAATTCAGCCACAAGCTCTCCGTTTTTGATGGGTGTTCCTCTAGCTGTTACAAAACCCCGTTGTTTCCACAGAAGTCCAAAATCCATTGTAACTCCATGCACGTAGCGTGAATCACAGTAGACAGTAGCCGTCTTACCTTCTGCGAGTTTCAAAGCTTCAATCATTGCTTTCAGTTCGGCTTGTTGGGCTGAAGTGCCAGGAGACATGGAATCAGATGCCAATACTTCGTGTTCAGTTGTCACAGCCCACCCAGCGCCACGGGTTCCATCCTCCACTAGCGAGGAGCCATCAGTGAACAGAACTAAGTCTGGGTTTTGGAGGGGTTCCTCCTTCACTGGGTGTTCTTGCTCCAAGAGAGCCACCAGGTCTTCACACCTGTGGTCTTCTGTCCCGTCGGTGTCAGTGGGAGCTAGCATGGTGGAGGGATTGGATATTGTAGCCTTCTGAATGACTATGTTTGGAGATTCAAGCACCGCTTGCCAGTTTCCCCAACGGCTGTCGGAGACACATGGAACTTTTCGTCCGGCCATCAAGGTGTTCACTGAGTGTGGGCATTTGACAAACAGTTGTTGGTCGAGCACGATGTTGTTGACCAGCTGTATAGCTAAGTATACAGCCTGTATTGCTCTTAGACAGGGTCCAAACCCAAGAGCTGTAGTGTCAAGTTTGGCAGAATAGTAGCCCACCGGTCTCATCAGGCCTCCATGTTCTTGTGACAGTATGGATGTCAGGTAGCCACGGTTCTCGTTGACATAGAGAGTGAATGGTCGTCTGACATTGGGGATTCCCAAAGCCGGAGCTTCACACAGTACCTTTTTCAAATCTTCAAACGCTTTCCGTTGTTCTTCTCCGAATTGGATCTGTTCCTTTGAATCTGGTCTTCCTTTTAGCAAATCATTCAGTGGTTGAGCAATCTCAGTGTAACATTCCACCCAGTTTCTGTTGTAATTGCAGAGCCCAAGGAAGGATCGAAGTTCTTTGACTGTCTTGGGGTCTGGGGTCCTTCGGATTGCAGCAGTTCGGTCTTGGGTGATTTCACGTTTGCCTGGGGATATCTTCTGTCCAAGGAACACAACTTCCGTCTGTGACATTTGTGCTTTTTCGTAGCTAATTTTGTGGCCTTTGGCGTGCAGATAATCCAGCAAGGCCAGCACGTCTCTGTCGTGTTCTTCTTCAGTCTCAGATGCAATTAAAATGTCGTCCAAATACGTGATGACCTCAGAGGTCAATATGGGTGCTTCAGGAAGCGTGAGGTGTCGTCGCAGCGCCTGATGGTAGATGGTTGGTGCGCAGCTTAGGCCCTGAGGCAGTCTCTTCCAATGGTATTGACTCCCGTCGAAGGAGAAGGCCAGCCAGTCTTGACACTCTGCGGCGATGGGAATTGTCCAGTAGGCGTTGACGCTGTCCAGCACCGTGAACATTTTATGCTCCGGTGTCAAAGAGTTAAAAATGGTGGACACGTCCGGTACTATTGGGCAGATGTGGTCAAGAGTCTTGTTGGCTTCCCGATAGTCAATGGTCAATCTCCAGGTGTTGTTGGCCTTTTTCACGGGCCAGACTGGGGCATTGGAAGCAGACTTGGTTTTGGCGATGACTCCTCCTTCCTCTAATTCCTTGATGATTGGGCGGAGTCCGTCCAAGGCAGCTCGATTGATGGGATATTGCTTCACACACGGAGGTGGTCTTCCAGTCAGTCTGACAGGCTCCATGTCCAGTAGTCCGCAGTCGTTCTTTCCTTTGGCCCATACAGCATGTTCCCGGAGGTCCTCTCTTTTCAGCCTTCGCAGGTTCAAAGAGACTTCCCCATCTTTAAATTCGAGGCTGGCATTGAAGGACAGCAGCACATCCATCCCCAGCAGGGGTTCGCGGATCTGGTCGCCTGCCCATAGGTGGCATGTTACCTCGGTGGGTCCAATGGCTATGGTGACTGGGGCTGTTTGCTTCAGACTGAATTTCTCTCCGGATGGTCCACAAGCTGTCTTAGTGACACCTGACAAAGGAATTCTGTGTTTCTTCAATAATTTGGCCCGAAAAAGACTGTGAGTTCAGCACCAGTGTCAATCAAAAATTCAACTTCAATGTGTTCTTCAAGCAAGGCAGTAACGTAAAGGGTGTTGTCGGCAAGTCGTAGGGCGGCGGCAATGGATCGGAGTGAGGGGGTGTCTAGTTTCCCGGGACCGCAGAGAAAAGGGTCTCCAGCTGCTCCGTGCTCAGGTTTTTAAACTTCCTCAACATGGCTCTCTTGTCCTCCTCATCGTCGGACCCCTCATCTCTCCTCCGGCGGTTTGGTTCTTGCCCGCAGGACTTCCAGTTTTTTGGCTTTTCCTTGCAGTCTTTCCTCCAGTGGCCTGTCTTCCCACAGCCGTGGCACTTCCCTTTCCTTTCTCGTGGCTCCTTGCCCTCTCTCTTGTTGGCATTCAGGTTTCTGATCTTCACCTCCGTATCGCGTGCTACTCGGATGGCACAATTCATGACTTGATGGAATAGAGGGCCCCCATCTATCTTATGTTGTTCCAGCTGTGAGGATTGTGGGGAGGGAACATTTGGTGGGTGAGTCAACATCCATACTAGGACTACCCTAGGACTTTGGGGGTGACAGCTTTTGGGGTTTCTTCTTTGCCGCTTTTAATTCCAACTTATGGCCTAACTGTAGCTTTGATGAGATTAGAGATCTGGTACACATTGTTGATGTAGTAGCTAATGACACTGCACGTGCTCTTACAGACATTAACCGGGAACTGTATGCAGTAAGACAGGTTGCCCTTCAGAATAGACTCTGCTTGGACGTGGTTTTGGCCAGTAAGGGAGGTGCTTGTGCTCTGATTGGACAGGAATGCTGTACTTATGTGCCTGACTCGACCGGGTAATGTCTCCCACTACATCAAAGATATTTACGTCCCGTGCAGCAGCTTAAGCGGGATAATGGTAGCTGGTCCCTGGGAGGGTGGTTGAGTAGCTGGGGTGGGCCCCTGTTTGCTCAGATTGTCCAGTTCATTATGCCCCTGCTCATTCCCCATCGTTGTCATCTACTTAGCAATCCAAGTGGTGTTGTGTATCATTGTTGCCACCACTACCAATCCAAGATTGGCCCCTGTTAGAGTACCTCCTGCCCAGCCTCGGGATGTACCGAGGATGTGGGTTTGATTCCTTTCCTTTTTAATTTGTTTATTATGTGTGAGACAATCCTCCGGAACGAAATCAGTTATTATGTTTTTCTTTTAAGACACCGGCACTTCTTCCTTTTCAAGGTGCTAGAGAAGTAATCTTGTCTTGGTTTGTCCTCTGTTCTTTAGACCACATCAGACTCCTTTTATTTGTTTTGTATGATCTATAAAAATCTGTGTTTTTTAATTGATCAAGAGGGGGGACTGTAGGAATCTGGGGTATTTCTGTATGTATTCTGATGTGTTCTGTGTTTACATGATCTGTGTTTACATGCCATTGGTTCACTCCCTAGTTCTAATTCTTAGGCGCCTGTGTGGCTGCACATAGGATTGACTATCAACAGGTCAGACTGTCATGTTCCTGGCCATAGTCATAGCATAAGCAGAATGAGATATCACCTTGTTATTCTGTTTCCAGGGCTAGTACTTTTCCTATCCTATGGCTGGTACCTTCTGGTACCTTCCACGTTGGCATGTTTTACGTTGACATGATTTTAGTATAACAGGCTTTGTCTCAGGCTTGGACTTCGAGACGGATCGAGGAAGCCACTCGGGAGCATCTTATGCCAAGACGCCAGCAGCAGCCCCCGCTTCTACTAACTACCACACCTGTTAGACTCTGTGCAGTTTTTACTGTTTGAGACTTAGCCTGTGCTCGGTTAGTGAGTGTTGTACCATCTACAATAAATTCTTGTAATCACCGATCCTGATCCAGCCGTCAAGCTTTATTGACCATCTTCAGTACAGACATCCGAACTAAAACACAACGCAAAACGATCGCGAATCTCATTCTCATTCTCGAATGATATCTCATTCTGCTTATGCTATGACTATGGCCAGGAACATGACAGTCTGACCTGTTGATGGTCAATCCTATGTGCAGCCACACAGGCGAACTAGGGAGTGAACCAATGGCATGTAAACACAGATCACATCAGAATACATACAGAAATACCCCAGATTCCTACAGGTGAGAGAGCAGGAGTGAGTGCCTGGCTGCAGAGGTCTAGGCCTTGTTTTGTAGTGGCTCCTGGTCAGTTTTTCCACACTGTTTTTTTGTTATTTAAACTATTTTTGTATTAATAAATACACATTAATGTTACATTCCGTTGTCTGCCCGTTCTCCACGACTCGGAACATGTGTCCACTGCAGCCAAGATGTGTGCACTGCAGGCTGCTGTGAGTTAAAAAAATGAATACAAATAAAAAAGGATCAAAATGTCTTTGGAATGAAATAAATGTATGTAGCCAGTTGCATTCTCGCTCTGTCTGTCTCCTCCTGCTTACCTTACACACTGGTCTCTAACGAAGGGGGCGGGCAGGCATGTAGCTAGCCATTCATTCAGATCCTGGTATTAGGCCATGGTATAAAGGTGCCTAGTAGGTCGGACTGTCTTCCTCTCTGTCTCGGCCGGTTTGTCCCTGGTTTCACGCGAGGAGCCAATCGCCAGGTACGTTGGTAATTTCGGGCTGCATTGGTTAAGCTATTCATGCCTAGTTTTAATACTTTACTCTTTCCGTCTGTAGCTCCTCATGCCTCCTTTACTCTGCCGTGGCTGTATGGAACCTGACCTGTCTAGCATTAGATAACTCTCCCCTGCAGGTATGCATTTCCAAATATTTATTATGTCCCTTTTATTAGCCTTTTACGGAGTCTTAATTGCTCTTTTGTTTATGTATGCTTGCAGCTTATGACGACGCACGGCGCGGTCTGTTTTAAGCGTTCTTTAGGCCTACTGGCTAATCAGTGACTGCAAGTGTTTGGTATGTATGAAACCGAATGTTGTAGCTTTTGGTGTGGCATTTGAGACACTGATACACTCTAAGTGTTGACTATTTATGTTACAGGTAGCATGGCTTCGTCAAGTTTGCTTATTTAGTGTGGTCACGCTTTGCTGTCTTGTCCATAGCATTAGTTTTCATTTATTTTATGTTTACGCCATCACAGCTCCTCCGTGTCGCTGTAGCTGACCTGTTTGTGTTGCTTTTGCTTGATTGGGATTTCCCAGGCATGGTTTGTTTTGTTTGTTTTGTTTGCTGGTCTGTTGTGCTTTTGCCTTAGTGTGTGTGTGGATCGTGTTTTCTGAGTTTGTAGCGGTTCGCATGCCTAGCTTTTATCCCAGCGAGGATTATTTCCCTGGCTCAAAAGCTTTACATCTCTAATTGGTATAACCTACATGCTGGTGTCTGTGGTTGCTGTGCTCCTTTTTTGATCAGTTTGTGTTGGCAGGCCTGTGGGTTATCTTCGGCGGGGGGTAGCTAGTCACCTGGTGGCGGGCTTGTGAACTTCACTTTGGAGTGTACTATGGAATATCGGTGTTGGCTTGCTGTGACAATGGTGTAACACTTTTCTGCAGTGAGAGTCTGCCCCCATCCAGGTAAGCCCTGCCTGCCAGTATAATTTTCTGTTTTATTTTGGTGTGTGCAACATTCCCAGCTGATGTGTGCTTGTGCTATTTAACTCATGTCATGCATCCTACACGACAGTAAAAAGATACAATAAGAACACTAAAATAAAGTGTATTTTTATATGTTTCTAACCCCTGCCAGCTATTTTCAGTTTCAGCAACAGATCACACCACACTCCCCCCTCCCTCTCCCCAACAGTGCTTTCAATAAACGGACATTTGATTTGATTGGAATTCACATGTCTGCCTTTTTGTATTTGAACCTGTGCAAATTGATGACTAAACTGGGTTCAGGATACCTGGTGTATTGTTCTAGAGTCCCTGGGCATTAGGTCCAGGGTGGCGTAGTCGACACAAACAATCTCCACTATTGATCCGGTCACATGTATTTGAAAGCAGTATCTAGGCTCGTGTACAGTAAGTGCAGTGCCAAATCTGTTTGGATGTAATGCAAAATATATCGTAGCCTAATTGGTAAAGGAAGATTACGTTGGCTTTCTCCGCTCTACTGGAGCGACTCACTGGGGTAAGCAAAGTTTTGCCTGCAGCCAAAAAAAACGATTTGCTCATACAAGCATTGCTTGCATGGTTACATCTCACACCACTGTAATAGTTTTTCAGGGCCGCCCTGATGTACCTACCCACGTGTTTCAACCCCAGAAGTTCTCGAACATTGCCATGACTGGGACGGCCCTGTAAAAACAATTTGTGCAAACGGCCGAGACCCTGTAGAAATAATAATAATAATAATAATAATAATAATAAAGCTTTATTTGTATAGCACCTTTCATACACAGAATGCAGCTCAAAGTGCTTTACATTTGAAACATGTAACACAATAATAGTCACAATAATAACACAATAATAGTCAGTCAGTCATTATCAATCACTTTTCTTTGCTGTTTATGTTATACTCAGCAACATATCAAAAATATAGAAAATGACGTCATAAGACTGGCAGCCTTAACCCTCTTACCCCCCACAAGCACGCCATATGGAGTTCCTCTAATGGAAACCCCACTTATGTTTCTGTGTTTGTTATTTTTGTGTGTTGACCGCAGCTCTTACTGTGTGCGTTTCTGTGCTTGTTATTTTTGTGTGTTGCCAACAGCTCTTACTGTGTGTTTCTGTGCTTGTTATTTTTGTGTGTTGACCGCAGCTCTTACTGTGTGTGTGTGTTTCTGTGCTTGTTATTTTTGTGTGTTGACCGCAGCTCTTCCGAGTGGGAGGCCCTGAAGCGGGCGGTGGACTGGGTGCGCTGGGCAGACAGGCAGTACCCGTGCGTGTGCAGCCGGCTGGAGTTCGGCCGCGACTGGAAGTCGTCCACGCGACAGCTACTGGGATTCGACCTCCCACACCCCCTCTCTCCCCTCAACCCTCTGCTGGAAAGGAGCAGAACCATACTAGCCTGCTAGAAACACACACACCACACTTCCATACTAGCCTGCTAGAAACACACACACACCACACTTCCATACTAGCCTGCTAGAAACACACACACACCACACTTCCATACTAGCCTGCTAGAAACACACACACACCACACTTCCATACTAGCCTGCTAGAAACACACACACACACACACCACACTTCCATACTGGCCTGCTAGAAACGCCACACTTCCATACTGGCCTGCTAGAAACACACCACACTTCCATACTAGCCTGCTAGAAACACCACACTTCCATACTGGCCTGCTAGAAAACACACACACACCACACTTCCATACTAGCCAAGCTAGAAAACACACACACACCACACTTCCATACTAGCCTGCTAGAAACACACACACACCACACTTCCATTCTAGCCTGCTAGAAACACACACACACCACACTTCCATACTAGCCTGCTAGAAACGCCACACTTCCATACTGGCCTGCTAGAAACACACCACACTTCCATACTAGCCTGCTAGAAACACCACACTTCCATACTGGCCTGCTAGAAACACACACACACCACACTTCCATACTAGCCTGCTAGAAACACACACACACACCCCACACTTCCATACTGGCCTGCTAGAAACACACACACACCACACTTCCATACTAGCCTGCTAGAAACACACACACGCACACCACACTTCCATACTAGCCTGCTAGAAACACACACACGCACCCCACACTTCCATACTGGCCTGCTAGAAACACACACACACACCCCACACTTCCATACTGGCCTGCTAGAAACACACACACACACCCCACACTTCCATACTGGCCTGCTAGAAACACACACACCCCACACTTCCATACTGGCCTGCTAGAAACACACACACACACACACACCACACTTCCATACTGGCCTGCTAGAAACACACACACCACACTTCCATACTGGCCTGCTAGAAACACACACACACACACACACCACACTTCCATACTGGCCTGCTAGAAAACACACACACCACACTTCCATACTGGCCTGCTAGAAACACACACACCACACTTCCATACTGGCCTGCTAGAAACACACACACACACACACACCACACTTCCATACTGGCCTGCTAGAAACACACACACACACACACACATACCACACTTCCACACTAGCCTGCTAGAAACACACACACACCACACTTCCATACTGGCCTGCTAGAAACACACACACACACACCACACTTCCATACTGGCCTGCTAGAAACACACACACCACACTTCCATACTGGCCTGCTAGAAAACACACACACACACACACACACACCACACTTCCATACTGGCCTGCTAGAAACACACACACACACACATACCACACTTCCACACTAGCCTGCTAGAAACACACACACACCACACTTCCATACTGGCCTGCTAGAAACACACACACACACACCACACTTCCATACTAGCCTGCTAGAAACACACACACACACACACAAACACACGCATGGTCTTGCAGACTCTCTACTGTAGCTTCCCTGAATGTGCTGGAGTGAATATTGAGGACAATGTTCCTGTTACAGTCATGTGTTATTTCCTTCCATGTTTCATAATAATGGCTGACAGACGAGTGTATTTATTTTTATATACAGCATATTTCACATTCCATCTAGTTACTTAAGTTTTTTATCATAAACTGTTACTTTTAATGCCACCGTAATGTTCACTCTTATTTTAGTACCACTACAAAACATGATTAACTCAAATGTACTTTAAATTACCCCTGAAAACATACCTAAACCACTACATTTATATTAAGTGGCCCTTCATTTGTAATTTGTAAAACATGTACCTTAAAATGCCCTTATTCTACATTTAAGGTGTCAAGTGAGAGGTTCCCTTTATTCGTAATTAAGGACAATTTAAGTATATCTTTATTTTAAAGTGTTAATTCAGTGATTCCTTGATTAAGGGGGGGGAAGTCAAAAAAGTAAGGGGTACATTTACTTTTCGATCTCTGAGGAAGGGTGGTAAACAACTGCCCTATGCGTCGTCGGTTCAGGTGTTTCAGTTCAGTGATGGCCTTTTGTCGCTTGCAGATTTGCCACTGGGATGGAGACGAACCAATTCCAAATATGCCACATAATGACATATTTAAATGTCAAAATTGTCTGTACTAGGCTTACATGCACTGGACCATGAATATGACACCAAAAAGTAGGCACTTCCTAACATTAACTCCTCGTGGGTATTGAACCCGCTACTAAATTCAGCCTTCTAACCAATTGCGCCATTGACTTATAGGATGAAAAGACGTCAGCTGATGTCATTATGATTCTAGCAAGTTAACACGGGTGATCATGTCACCGTGTTATAATGATTAACCCTTGTAAGGTGTTCATATTTTTGTTACACAGCCAATGTTAGCTCAATTGAAAAATAATGTTGGCTAAGCCGTATACCCAGCAGATGTGCGTGCACTCCACTCTTTGACTACTTTAGCTCAATTACTCAATTAATTATTGATATAGACATAATTTATGGTTCATATTTGCCATTTACCTCTGTGAGATCACATTTATGAAAATATGATCATTTTCAGTACAGTAGACATATGTACGCATGCATGCACATGCACATGCACAAACACACATACGCAGGCAAACACACAAGCACGCACACACACACACACCCACAAACATAAACATAAACGTGCTGTACCGGGGGGTCCAGTACAGCGGGGGGGGCTATAGATCAAACCAAAAAACGATGGTTCCATGCTATTCATGTGGGGTTACATGCCCACCAAGTTTCGTGTACCCCGGTCTTTCAGTGTCCCGGGAATACTTGTTGGTGTACGGTCACTAATGGTACGGTGTCATAATGATCCTACACTTTCAATTTCGTGCAGTTTTGACCATGTCAGCCAGAGATATTGTGATGAAAACACCTAATTTTTTGCTTTTTAATTTTTAACTAGGTGGGCTTATACATGAAATAAGTGGTAATGGATGGGTTGACATGCCCCCTTAAGACCAACATACAAAAAATGTGGACAGGGTGGGCAAACTTTTGGCTCAAGGGCCACATTGGTTTTGAAATTGGGTCAAGGGACGACAACAACCCCACGGCACACGATAAAAAAATTTTATAGCCTATAATTTAGTATTAAAAATATTTGTTTTAAAATATTAATTGCTTAAAAATACTGCTAATTTTATGCTGTTTAACAAATGTATAAATTGTGCACTGTCGCTTTAAGACAGTCGCTTTAATTCACGCTTTATTTTCAATGATCTTCTGCTCGTCCGCCATGGCTAGTGCTGTACCTATGGCTGGGCCCTCTCACAGTTTATAAATGGTCAGTAGTGGGAACTACTGTTGCCTTCATGATTTCCTTTAAAACTTTCTTATAAGGAGATATCAATTATCAACAATCACAAGCCAGCTGGAACCCGCGGCTCTCTCCCTCTTGTGAGTGCAGACGCTGCTCCCAATTAAATGGATTGCATAATGTTCACGTTAGATCTGCTGCAAAGGAGATAACTAAGAGTTAACTTAGTTTAACATGATGTAATCTCTATTTAACATGATGTTTTGACATTGACATTGTAAACGTTATCTAAGGAGAGTGAAGAGCAGTTTGCAGTAAAGCTAACCAACGCCGCTCTCTATCGCAGGAAAAAAAATAGCGAAAGCAGCCTGATAACTAAAATGAAATGCTCAGCGGGCCCGATGAAAGTGCTTACGGGTCGGATCCGCCCGCTGGGCCGCAGTTTGCCCACCCTGTCCTAGGCCCCACGGTTCTCGAGATATTCACAGAAAACTGTCTCCGGCCACCTACAGGCCAGTTGGTGTATAGTAACATAAATTAATTTATTGTGTGGCCCCCCATTAACGGAATTCCACGAAACTTGGCGTGTATTCAGAGGGTGTCATAATGATCCTACACTTCCAATTTCGTGCAGTTTTGACTATGTTAGGTCACAGATACCTTACAACACCTCATTTTTACTTTTTGTGTTTAACTAGGGTGGCTTATACATGAAATGAGTGATTATGGAATGGGTTGACATGGCCCCTTGAGATCAACATACAAAAAAAAAAGGTCCTCCTAAACCTTACGGTTCTCGAGATATTCACAGAAAACTGTGTCTGCCCTACCCTCCTTTCGGGGGTCCAGTCCAGTGGGGGGGCTACAGATCAAAACGAAAAACGATGGTTCCAAGCTATCCATATGGGGTTACATGTCCACCAAGTTTCGTCTACCCCGGTCTTTCAGTGTCCCGGGAATCCTTGACGGAAATTTGGACATTGGAAAAAGAAAAAATAACGCAATGAGCCAACATAAACATAAGTCTGTTTGAATATGGGAGCGTGTGTGTGTGTATGTGTGTTTGACAAAAGTATCTCTCTCCATCTGTAAAGCGATTAAAAGCAAAAGCAAAGAAAAAGTTAATTTGTGAGTGCAAGACGATGAGAAGGGAGGGTTCGCACAAGGACGTTTGGGCGTGGAAGTGCTACTGTCTCCTCTCTGGCCCTCTGTCTCATGTTCACTCTGTCAATCTCATGCTCATCCCCTTCACTCTCTGTGCTCCTAGCTGTGGAGGGGACAGAGAGAATGCAATCTCATGCTCATCTCTGTGCTCCTAGCTGTGGAGGGTTTATCACTAGGTGGCAGTCTCGCCAGGTCTCGCTAGGTTTTTTTTCGCCAGACAACGCTGGATGAGTCCTTTCTACTAGGTGACTCTGACCACGACAATCAGGGGAGACCAGAATCACCACACAATCAGGGGAGACCATGTACATGCTGAAGGGCAAATGGAATATCAAAATGTTTTACTCTGGCCTTTTATGGGGTATGTATTGGCAGACAGCCCTGGTACCTTACCGTTGTCGTTGACACACACACGCTCGCTTGACTGCCAGTGCTTTGACACTCTGTGTGTGTACGTGCGTGTCCGATAACCCCTCTCCCTCCCCCTCGGTTTTTCAGCCAATCAAATGACGACGTTTCTTGTACTGTCGTGCTGGCTGTCGGAATGATCAGCAGCACAAATGAGTTCACTAAAATATTGGTGGGGACAGTTTTGTCATCTTAAAATGTTGATTAGGACTAGTCCTTAGCGTCCCATTCTAAATCTACTCCCTACGACCACACACCAGGTCCAAGACACTAGAAAGAGTGACTGAACACTGTTCCATCTCCACAACGGGCCGAGCGGAGTGGGTGATAGGCCAAGTCACTTGCAAGAGGGCGATAGCGACACAGACGTTACCTACGAAGACGAGGAGCAGAATTATAGAGAGAGAGAGAGAGAGAGAGTTTTTTTTCTATATATTTTTCTTATATTACCTTGCCTACTCGCTGATATGTCCATATTTATTTTATGCTGGTCTCTAGACTTTATTCTTGCACTGTTGGACTTACTCATTTGCACCATCACCATGACACTCACTCACACAGAGCACCTTACCTTACTATGCACAGAGAATCACAGGCTCAGTCCCTGCCTCAGTCATTGCAAGCGACTCTTGATTAATCACCCACTATGTGGATACTGTTTTTAGAATTGATTTAGATTAAGTGTTATTTAGTATAATTTGTATTTTAGTATAGTATATTCTTTATCTTCTACTGTCCTTATTGCTTAGTTGTGTATTTTATATTATATACTTTTAATTACTTTTTTCTGCTGTTAGTGAATGTGTGTGCGATGTCTGTTTGCTACTGAGACCTTGAATTTCCCCTGGGGATCATGTGTGTGTGTGTGTGTGTGTGTGTGTGTGTGTGTATGTGTGTCTGTCGCAACCAAAGATCTTAGCTGTGATACATGCATGCAATGTGATGCAAAATATAGAAAAGTAATGAAATATACAGAGACAGGTCAAGAAATATAGTGCAATGTAGACAGTAGTATACAGTTGATTTACAGAAGGTGGTTTAGAGTAATATGAAGTATTCCTTTATTCTGAGATACATCAATAGGCTCTCAAAACAATCCCAGGCTCTCAAAACTATCCCAAACAGACACAAGGTCTTTATAGAGCAAATCCATATAGATTATGTCAAATAAACCAGTAAAACAGAATTAGGGGATGGAATATATAACATTCAGAGGCGCACCTTGTCAACAGGCAAGGCAAGCAACTGCTTGGAGCCCCGAGCTGCTAGGGGGCCCCCGACTCACGTTTGCCGGAGAATTTCGTCTATAGAGATTGAATGATGTATTTTGCGTGTTCCTGTCCTGTTGTACAAACATTACATCTGTACATATGTAGGCCCTATGCTATGGCCTTATAAACAGCGAATCTGCACATATTTAGGCTACTGTGGTAAACGTCAATCGAGGGTGCAGTGATGATGGATCAACATCGGAGTTTGGCATTTAGCCTACTCAATGAAGTTATAGTAGGCTAATGTTAATTGGCAGAAAGATTGAACATGGTTTGCTACATCTATACGACAGTAAACTTCAGCTAGCTAGCGACAGTTACAACTAGTTAAGCAAGGAGATGGTTAACGTTATGTTTGTATTAGGGCTGTCAGCCATAACATGCTAATTGTGATGCAGTAAGGACCAAGCATACGCGTTAATTTTTTAGAACCCAATTGACACAAAGTGCGTCAAAACACACCCTTTCTTCTTTGTTACATTGTTCGAACTGTTCATCGCAGCAAGATGAAACCCTCTATGGCGTGACAGAGCAGAAGTGGGTCTTTCCAACGAGACCACGCGACTTATATGTACGCATCAAGTATGAAAATAAAAAACATGAAATTAAATCAAATTTCATCATATTTACAGTCTATACTTCTCTGCGTCCACCCATTACTCTCGTTTGAATTACTCGCATAGATCAGTGTTTTTCAACCTTTTTGAGCCACGGTACATTTTTTCACAGAATTACACACTGTGGCCTAATATTGTAAAAATAATGACAATTTAGTCTCTCATTTGTTTACAGTTCAGTTCAGAGTCGGCATTTTTTCTTTTCAAGGAGGCCTATTTATTTATGTTTAGCCTGATTTGCTGTTTTAGGCCCTACGTCTTTTCATCCATATTAGAAAGCTATACCGGACTGTCCGTCGAGTTCTAGCCTATTAAGTGGCATAGGCTACATGAACGCAGCCATCATTTTGCTGGAGGCAAGCACCTACACGCTCTGGGCAACACTAGCTGACAATCAGAGACACCTGTTTCTCCATTGGCCTCCACTAATTGTTGCCCCCATGATTGCATCGCTACTTACGTATGTTCTGGAGCCCAATGCGTTATCTAGCTTTCCAATATCTATTTTTCACCACCAGTTCTCGTGTGCATCACTTGATTAACAAGGCCATTATTGCGCTATTAGTCACCCACGGACATGAAAGAGTATTTATTTAGCAAGTCACTACATTGCAGGCACAGATGCTCAACAATGGCATATCCTAGCCTACTATTTGCAACAACTAAAGTTTTTGGACCAATTAAGTGAAATTGGACAATTTCCCATGGCACACCTGATGATCTCTCACGGCACACTGGTGTGCCAAGGAACAGTGGTTGAAAATCACTGGCATAGATTACATTCCATTTGGCTGACGCTTTTTTAGCCAAAGCGACTGGTAAATTTGGTAAACAGTTTAAGTTTTAGAGCAATTCTCAACAATTTTAGGACAATTTAAAAACATTAGAGTACAGTAAGAATAAGTGCATCAGTGAGTGCTGTTTTTAACAGTTACTTGTCAGTTTAAGACGGCTGGTGAGTGCTAGGATCAGTAAGACTTGTTGTAAGTGTTGCTATGAGAGGAGATGTTCTCTAAAGAGCTGGGTCTTCAGGAGTTTTTTGAAAATGGAGAAGGATGTCCCTGCCCTTGTAGGAACTGGCAGTGTGTTCCACCAACGAGGAACAACAGATGAGAAAAGTTTGGATTGGCTTGAGTGTACCGGTGGTAGAGCTAGACGCCGCTCGCCTGAGGGAGCGCGGTCTGGAGGTAGCGATGTCTGTATGAGGGCATTCAAGTAGGTGGGAGCAGAACCGAGACTACTTTGTAGGCAAGTGTTAGAGCCTTGAATTTGATGCGGCCGCCATAGGTAGCCAGTGTAGCTGGATGAGCAGCGGGTAACGTGCCCTTTGGGTTGGTTGTAGACCAGCGCCGCCGCTGCGTTCTGGATCATCTGAAGTGGTTTCACCGCGCAGGCTGGGAGACCTGTCAGGAGGGCATTGCAGTAGTCGAGTCGCGGAGATGACTATTGCCTGAACCAGAAGTTGGGTAGCATCTTGAGTCAAGTAAGTCCTGATTTTCCGTGATGTTGTAGAGTGCTAAACGGCATGACCGGCTTAATTGAGGCAACATGATCTGAGAAGTTTAGTTGGTTGTCGAGAACAACTCCTAGATTTCTTGCAGTCCTGGTAGGTGAAACAGACAGGGAGTCAAATTTGATGTTGATGTCGTGGTGTATGGTAGGTTTAGCTGGGAGGACCAGCAGTTCAGTCTTTGAGAGGTTCAGCTGGAGGTGGTGTGCCTTCATCCATGTAGCTATGTCTGAGAGGCAATCCGAGATCCGTGCTGAAACCAAGGGGTCATCAGGTGGAAAGGACAGATAGAGCTGTGTGTCGTCTGCATAGCAGTGGTATGAGAAGCCATGCGAACGGATAATCTGTCCCAAGGAGGTGGTGTAGATAGCAAAGAGAAGGGGCCCAGCACTGAGCCCTGGGGACCCCTGTGGTGAGATGGTGAGGTGCAGATAGCTGACCAAGCCATGATAATGCTAAACGAGCATCCTGTGAGGTAGGATTCAAACCAGGAGAGAGCAGAACCGAGATTCCCATGTTAGCGAGTATAGAGAGAAGGATGCGGTGATTAACCGTGTCAAAGGCAGCCGATAAGTCAAGCAGAATGAGTACTGATGACCGAGCGGTCGCCCTGGCTTCTTTTAAGGCTTCTGTTACAGACAGCAGAGCCGTTTCGGTAGAGTGGCCGCTTTTGAACCCAGACTGATTTGGATCCAGAAGGTTGTTCTGTGAAAGGAAGTCAGAGACCTGTTTGGAGACTGCTCGTTCAATGCCTTTGGATAGGAAAGGCAGGAGTGAGGATATGGCAAGCATATCAGATGAAAGAGGAGACACAGGGCTATCCATTGGTATCATGTATATGTATCTGGCTTATAAAAACAGATGAAGTGACGGCAAAATAGTAACTTCATATAGCTGGACTTACCCCACGTTTCTGTCTGTTTTTGTGGCAAAGCATGTTTATAATCCAACTATTGTATGTTTCTCTATGGCAAAGCATGTTCATAATCCGGTTTTGAGATCCTAGCAAATTTCTGCATGGCATCCAATTCAAGGCTCACATTGCATCCCAATGTTCAACAAAGAAACCCCTTTTTTGCCTCTACTTTGTTCATGGCAATGCAGTAAAAATTACACCATAGGGCCTAGGCACACACAGGCTAACACGCAAACTCGGTCCAAGTCAGGTCAGATCAGTTCGTGTCACAGATATGGAGCACAGAAAGGACATTTTTCATCACTAAATAAAAAAAAAAGGCATTTATTTCTGCAAGGCGCACACCACATATGTCTGTAAATTGCTCAGCCCCAGAGAATCCCTCCACCACGGCAATGATATTGCCAGATTTAGGACAGTCTGCTTCATACACACATGTAAGGCAAGTCGAGCTGCCAGCTTGCAGTGGTGAGATACATGTCAAAATATAAGAATTTTTATAAAACGCTTTTTGTATTTTTATTATTTAACATAACCTAATGGTGATATCACATAATGGTGAAAACACTTGTCGGTAGGGCCCCCTTGGATTTTTTGCTTGGGGCCTCACAGACTCTAGAATCGCCTCTGATAACATTCACACTCATAGCTCATATTTTTTTTAAATAAATCAGTGGAAAAAGTATCCTGACAAGCAAGCAGCATTTTAATGCCTTGGTCATATTTCATAATTTCAATTCTTCTGTAGGTTACCTGATAGCCCAGTTTGAGAGGCGCAAGACGCATGACATTATTTATTTTTGCAGTCAATCACTGCTGTCATTTTATTTTATTGATTTCATCTTAGTCATAGAAGCTAAATTCGAAGGCAGGCCACAGGTAAAATCCAACGAACCGCATTCACCCCGCAAGCCAATAGTTGAATAGCCCTCTCCTAGAGCTTTTGAGATATTGCCACTGCTCCAACACTGAAAGGCACTGTTACAATGCCTGGATCAAGCCAGGTTCAGCATACAGTAGCGTATGCCACTGTCTGCTCACGTTGGTGACCGGACCAGGGCAAGCACACTTTCGGAAATGCAGTCTAGTTTTTTATCCTACCTTGTCTACATTATACATTACTCTCTTATTTGTCCATATTTATTTATGCTGGTCTCTAGACCTTATTCTTGCACTGGTGCACTGTGGACTACTGTTGGACTGCTTTTTGCACCTTCACCATGACACTCACTCTCTTGAGCACCTTACCATGCACACAGAATCACAGGCCCAGTCCCGGCCCTGTCACTGCAAGCGCCTCATGCTTGATCATCCTTAAGCACACTTTTTTTTTTATTTATATAGTACATTGAGTATTTAGTTTTTTGTTTTTCTTATCTTCTACTGTCTCTATTGTACAGTGGAGTTGTGTTATATGTATATACTTTACTATTTCTGCTGTAAGTGCATGTTGTGTGTGATGTCTGTATGCTACTGAGACCTTGAATTTCCCCTTGGGGATCAATAAAGTATCTATAGTAAAGTATATATCTATCTATCTATCTAACAGAAAACTATATTGATCTTACACAAGTCCTTTGACCCAGAAATGTAAGTATCAGAAGAGTGACAGTGCCAAAAATATTTTATAAAACAGGAATTTTGATGAAAACTAGCCACTTTTTAGCTTGGGATTTCTCAGGAACAGAGGCGTGTAGAAATAAATGGTTTGTACCTACTGAGAGCTTAAAGTCTCACCTTTCAAACGAGTCATAGTATGTGTCCATAGCTATGACAGAATACGCTGTGGCTCTACAAAAATCTTCAAGAGTGATCTAGATTGCTGGCACTTTGGGCCAAAGCTTCCGAAAACAGCGCAGCATTCAAAGTGTTAATTTAAACATAGACTTGGGTTGAAACATAATGCAAATGTTTAAGGCTAAAAGACTGAAAGGTATCTTCAAGTAGTAATGGTGAAATGTAAATAGTGTTTAACAGGCACTCCTCTAGAGATGCTTCAGGCACTGCAAAAGGCCTTATTGCCAACTGTGGTGAATGCCAACCTGCCACTGGCTCTCTTTTGTGAAGATCTTGCTCTCAGTAATGTCCACACGGTTCCAGGCCACGGCCAGCTCCAGCTGCCTCTCCGAGCCCCTCAGCCCTGCGTTCTCCTCACTCCTGGATGCTGAAGGACACCCACATTAGACATATATTATACATATGGACACACACCTCTACATTAGCGTTACATGGCATCTCCATACGCATCCTCAAGCCCTGAGTTGTACAGCTGACTGACATTTGGACTGACATATTCAACCTGTCACTAGCCCAAGCAGCTGTCCCCGTGTGCTAAAAAACAGCTCCATTGTGCACATACAAAAACACTCCGCTGCAGCGGGTAAATAATTCTGTGAAAATGCATGGATTCCAGTTGCTGCTACGGAAGCAACTGAATCCATGCATTTCCACTGAATTATTATAATTATCTGACCCTTATCATACCTGTTCTTTCTTACTCGTCGCTCGACTTATCGTGACTAAATTCAAGATGGCGTCGAACGGTAAAATTCCTTAAGGTACTGTCTGTATAAATCGTCTTGTAAATAAACTACCAGTGCTTTTTCAAAGTTCTCTATGTCTCGTTTCAAATGGCAAGGCCCTCGGAAGTCTACCAATGAAGTATGGAACTACTTTGAGCCTCGTAAATGGTGTAAAACAGTGATTTATTTACATGGCTAGGCCGATGCCCGAGGCACCACAACGAAACACTGTGTTGGTAGCATTGGCTAACTAGCGCCAGATTTCTGAGTGCAGGGGACAAGCCGAGGTGAGCTATGAGACATACGTTCACACTCGGTATCATGTTTCAACACACTTTAGGTCAATATCACACCGGAATTCTCCTTTAACCCAGCATTCATATCATCATCAAAGAAGTTGCAACAACATCCTGCTACAGACTCACTCCATTCATCGAGGGGACTGGACCGCAGCTTCCGGTAAGGGCAAAGGGGAGGTGTGTGCGTGTTTATTAACAACTCATCATGTGGAGATGTACAGACTGTCCATATGCACTGTTCGCCAGGTCTGGAGGTTTTACTACTGAAATGCCATCCCTATTATCTAGCAAGGGAATTTACTGCAGTGTTTTTGTCCGCTGTTTACATCCCACCGCGAGCCAACTCCCCGGCAGTGCTCAGTGAACTCCATGTCGTCATCAGCGGGTTAGAGACTGCTCATCCTAATGCTGTTTTTACTGTCGCCGGCGACTTAAACCAGTGCAATCTACAGACTGTACTCCCCAAATACTCTCAGCACATGGACATTCCTACCAGAGACAACAACACAGTGGACCATGTTTACAATAACATACGCGCATACAAGGCCGCACCCCGCCCCCACTTCGGTCACTCAGACCACATATTCCTCTTCATGTACCCGGCTTACAGACAGAGACTAAAACAAACTCTGGACCCCAGAGTCTGAGAGTATCCTGCAGGACTGTTTTGCCCAGGCAGACTGGGATGTTTTCAAAGCTGCAGCCACTCTGGAGGACTCCTCTGTCAGCATACAGGATTATGCTGAGTATGTGACTGGGTACATTAGCACCTGCGTTGATAACATCGGGACCACAACCATTGTTCCTCTCCCCAAGAAAAGTCCACCCACCTGTCTGAATGATTATAGCACTCACTCCGATCATCGCAAAGTATTTTGTGAGAGTGGTGATGGCCCACATTCAGAGCAGCATACCAGACACACTGGACCCCCTGCAATACGCATACTGGCCCAACAGATCCACCTCAGACGCCATCACTGCTGCACTCCATTATTCCCTCTCCCACCTGGAAAACAAAGACTCCTACGTCAGGATACTCTTTGTTGACTACAGCTCGGCCTTCAACACAGTCATCCCCCACAAACTCACCCACAAACTGCTTACACTTGGCTTGCACCCCACCCTCTGTGACTGGCTCCTAGACTTCTTGACTGGCAGGCCTCAGTCTGTCAGGATTGACAATAAGACCTCAGCCAGCATCATCACCAACACTGGCACCCCACAGGGATGCGTCCCCTCAGCCCCATCCTCTACACCCGTCGCCTCCCACAAGGACAACATCATCCTGAAGTTTGCCACAAGCTGTTTGTCATCTTCACAGAAGAGCTTGAGTTCTGAACGGTGCAGACTGCAGAATGGTTCTTGAGGACGTCTCACACAGGTTCTTCAGAAGCAAGTTACATGGAGGCTCATCTTTGGAGGATCTTCTCCTGCAGATTGGACATTCTCTGGATCCTTTGGTCTCCCAGAATGTCTTCAGACAGGCTTTACAGATGCTGTGAGTGCAGGTCAGAATGACAGGTTCCTTGAAGATATCACAGCACACAGGACAGGAGAAATCCTCTTCTGAGAAAGACATGGAAGCCATTTTCTCTAAAGGTTTTAGTTGTTCTACACTGTTTACTGTTTTACAATCTCTACTTTCACTTTCACTGTTCTGAAAACTTGTGACAGTCTGAACCAGAATCCTGACTGAAATTAATCCTGCTATGTCAGCACAACATTCCAACTCAGGCTCCCAGTCTTACTAACTGTTGTAAGACAAAACACCACTAATTTATACTGTTTTGTCTACAAGAACTATCATATCCTGTATTGCAACTGAACAGCAAAAAGTCTCTCAGGTTCATTTACTCATTCAGGTGGGAGGGACTCTTAAAGGTTTCTGATTGGGCAGCACCAGAGGCGGCGCTAGGCTATTTTGGGGGGTGCTGAAGCACTGCCACTTCTTGGTGTGAGATCCACTGCTGTCAGCTGCACATTAGGGGCCAGAATCATTTACTGGGACACATGCCCCAGTACTGAACTGCTGTGTCCCAGACGGTCCTGAAAGCCAAAATAATTAGCTTATATTATGTTAACTAGCTAAACAACACAGATGACCACTACTGCATAATATCATGGAGTGCTGAAATACTCCTATTGAAAACTATTGTAGCGACTGGCTGTCAATCAGCTATGTTTAGCCTTGGTCACGCTGATGGTTGGCAGCCTGGGAGAAGGGGCGGACCCCCCGGGGGATATAGGGATTGGGTTGAGGAAATTCTCGCTCTGTTCGGTTCTGGGCCTGACACGGCCCGCTGTGTTCTATGCCTGCACTTTGTGCTTTTGTGTGAATAAACCCGTTAACTGAACTCTGGTCTCTTGTGAGATGCTACACTATTATTGACCATTTCTGAACTGTGAAATTCAACAAATATGTTTTGTGGTTGTAAACTTATTGCAGAATCATCATTAACTATTCCACCTGTGTGTGCATGGTTAAAATCTGAAGAGCAAAATAGTTTAGGCTACAGCACCAATATCTCTATCCATAGATCCAAATAATCAATTCTGACCACTGAATTTCTTTTCAAAGTGTACCAGATTGATAAATTTAAACGTTAAAATATACAACAATATACAACATTTTCTTATGGGGGAGCACGCCCCCGTATTCCCGGTCTTCTGCCCCATGTAGCTGGAGGTCTAGTGATGCCCCTGTTGGGGTCTTCTGCCCCAGTGTAGCTGGAGGTCTATTGACGCCCCTGTTGGGGGCTGAGCCCCCCCAAAGGTCTGATCCTAGAATCGCCCCTAGACAGCACTTCAGTTATTTAACCTTTTCTTCATCCACCTGTTGCAACAGGCCTAGCATTCGTGACTAAGTATTTGTTTTGCATAGACAGAAATTACTACATACTGAATTATTGATGTTGAAGGCCTCTTCCATGAATTTGTCTCTCATAATATCTTGTCGTATAAAATAAGATAATGCTTAATAAATAATTATTCCTAATGATGTACCCACCTTACCTAATGCTTTAGCTGACGTGTTGTTCATGTATGAGGTCACAATGAGATACTATGCATTCATGCCAATTCCTGATTATTCATAAGATGGGGTGAAGGGATGAAGTAATACATCATCACATAATTCATGTACCCTTAGCCTATAGGTATACTGTATACTGTAAAGTGTTACCAAATCATGACATAATTCATGTCCCCTTAGCCTGCTATACAGTGTTACCAAATCATCACATAATTCATGTACCCTTAGCCTATAGGTATACTGTATACTGTAAAGTGTTACCAAATCATGTTTTGTTCTGTTTCAGGTCACACTGTAGATGCAGGAAGGTTAACAACGCTGATAATACACATGCAACACATAAACTGACACATTTGTCTTGCCCCCTGTCATGTGTATCAGGTGGCACTTTGGTTTAGACAAGGCAGTCAGTCCAACAGATTGTTCCTCATTTCCATTAAAAAGTGTCTTATAGCAGCAAGGCCGGAGGTCAGAACAGAGTTCAACAGGGCTAATACAGCTCTATAAGAGCAGAGACAGACAAAGCTCTGTAACAAATAGACTTATAACCAGTAATACTCAGACTACTGAGATTCATAACAAGTAGACTAAGATAACCAGTTTGGTATACTAGTTATTAATCATATGTGAGTATTTAAACAGTATTATATGTGAATATTTACACAGTGACTGACTTTCTGGTGAGAGATGTATGTGGTGTCGTTTATCAGAAAATGGGAGGTGTTGAGTGTGTAGTGGAAGCTGTTGCAGATGAGACACATCATGGCTTAGACTTGGTCAATAGATACACAAGCTAGTGGTTTAATCTTACCAGAAGTATCTGTTTTTGTGTCCTTTGCAATGAACAAAAGGCACAAACACTCCCCTTTTTGTGGTCAGGAAGCATTCTGTGCTTCACCACATTCACACAACTTCCGACGTCACTTCAAGTCTCCTAATGTGATGGTGATTTTTTGTCACTCTTTTTTGGCAATCTGCACATTACAGAAGTTAATAATTATCTTGTGCCATATGCAGTGGACTGTCTGACTGGCAGAAAGTGACATTCCTTTCCAATCCCCTACACATCCAAAACTCAATATGAAAATCAAAGTTTAATTAATTACTTACTGCATTCTCTTTGTAAAACCAATAAGGCTGGACAGTAAAGAAGCAAACATGTTTAAGCAAAAGCTCCAGTAAGAATCAGCAGAGAGAGAGAGAGAGAGAGAGAGAGAGAGAGAGAGAGAGAGAGAGAGAGAGAGAGAGAGAGAGAGAGAGAGAGAGAGAGAGAGAGAGAGAGAGAGAGAGAGAGAGAGAGAGAGAGAGAGAGAGAGAGAGAGAGAGAGAGAGAGAGAGAGAGAGAGAGAGAGAGAGGAGAGGTCATGTGAGCTGTGGTGTCTGATCCACATTATCAGATGCCCAGTAAAGTAGAGTTTGCATGAACACTCCAGTGATGTAGATGAGTTCCTGTCCCATCTCCTCCACAGCTAATGGCAGTATTAACAGTCTTGTTTATCGGATCAGTATCAAATACGTTTTATAGAAAATATCAGAACCACAACTTTAAATGCAACATAGCACAATTTCATCACAATTTTGATGAATGTGAATATAAATGTGCTTTGATGCCAATAAGTTTGACAAATAACAATTTGTTTCAAAATGTGAGTTCAGCACTTCCTTCTTGCTGGAGAATCTAAACCTCTCACTCTAGCTTTCCTCAAACGACTACAGTCTTATAAAGATCTTCCCCAAATCTTGTGAAAATCGTCTGGTGTAAGAGGCTGAGGTGTCTGACTGATACCTGTTTGTTACATCTGATTTTCAAACAAATGTTCTTGATCTCAGTTACTTTCAGAGAAGAAAACTTTGTTAAACACTTCCCTTGCAATTTAGGAGAACTAATGTAAGATAACCTGCTTTATGAATGGCAAGGGAAGTGTTAGTGATGTAGTACTCGAGTCCGGTCTCGAGACCAATTTCTGCTTTCTCGGTCTCGTCTCGGACTCGTTCCTTCAAAGACTCTGTCTTGACTCGGTCTCGGACCACAGTGGGAGGAGAAGGACTCGTAATTTCAGACCGAGTCCTCGAGACCAACGCATTTTTTATGTTCATGTAAAAAAAAACAGACAACACATAACAACAATAATCATAAAATGCAATGTTGACCGGCATTATTTGAAAATGACATCCCATGGTGCAATGCAAAGATACTGCCGTCAGAGCCGTTTATTTATCTCTATGGCTCTGCTGCCGGTGAGTGTCTGTAGGTCAGCATAGTCCATATTAAGACGTTAAGACTGCTCCTCTAAACAATTCCCAATCTAGCTTAGTCTGTAGGCCTAACTGTTGATTATTAACTGGGGTGATATTAAATTATGAATATTAAAACTGACATTTTTTTATGGTCTTGGTCTCGACTCGGTCTCGACTCCTAAAGGACTCGGTCTCGACTCGGACTTGCTTCCTCAAAGACTCGGTCTTGACTCGGACTCGACTGTATTTGAAAACCAACAGACTCGGTCTCGACCCTTCAAAGACTCGGTCTTGACTCGGACTCGGCATAGGCGGTCTCGTCCCCATCACTAGGAAGTGTCCCTGTTTTAAGTTTATAAAATCATGTTTTGGAGGTATTTACACTTTCTGCACTGAAAATGTCCCTGAATTGTGTCTCTTAAATCTGGTCACCTTCGTCTAGTCTTGTTTTTTCCCCTTCCCACCTAGCATAACTCCCGACAGCTAGTGATGGCAAGTATTAGCATTATGGCGGCCTGATATCACGTTTGACACTAGATGGCAGCGGAGTGCTGTTGTTCCACAATGCAGCCAACTGGTAGGCATCTACATTATAGCCTGCTATTGTTGGTCAGTACATAAGTAGAAGCAGTGTTGTATAAAGTACTAGAAAGCAATACTTTTATCGTACTAGAAAAAGACTTTGGTAGAAGTGAAAGTTACCTTTTAGAATATTACTTAAGTAAAAGTCTTAAAGTATCTGATATACTGTACTTAAGTATCAAAAGTAATTTTCTGATATTTAATGTACTTAAGTATTTGAAGTAAAAGTAAAAAGTAAAAAGCAAGCGGTTTTATTTTGAACTTTTGTGAACTTTATTTTGGCTTTCTTATAGTAAAGCATAAAGCATATTCAGGGTTCCCATATCTTCTTAATCTCACTCATCAAATCAAAATCACATTCTTAGGACTTTTCAGACACAATTCTCTTAAGTTTGTAACAAACCCTCTCTAATGCTTTCGAAAGCGAGGGCTACAATACGCATCAAAAGGTGCGGGGCGACTATTCCATTACACTTGCTGGCAATCAAAGTAGTGGACATGCGTTAAATAACCAAAAAATAAAAAACATGGATCGTCCTAGCAATAACCCCAGGACGTTTTACCAAACACGGTTGAATAACACAAGGGCACAAACGTTAAACCTCCGTGCTTTATAGAATTATTGTACCGGCGGGAATATACAGTAGGCCCGCTCCATTCATTCACTCATAAACAAAACAAAGTTAGCGCATCGCGCCAGCAACCCCCCAAAATATCCACAAAACCAGAGGCGCACCTTGTCAACAGGCCGACCAAGCAACTGCTTGGAGCCCCGAGCCGCTAGGGGGCCCCCGACCTGGTCTCAGCGCGTTTGCCTGTGGGTCAAGCGAGAATTTCGTCCATAGAGATTGAATGATGTATTTTGCGTGCTCCTGCCCTGTTGTACAAACAGTACGTGCATATATAGGCCCTATGCTATGGCCTTATGAACAGCGGATCTGTGTTCAAAAAAAGTTCAAAGAATCCGCACATATTTAGGCAACTGTGGTAAACGTCAATCGAGGGTGCAGTGATGACGGATCAACATCGGATTTTGGCATTTAGCCTACTCAATGAAGTTATAGTAGGCTAATTTTAATTGGCAGAAAGATTGAACATGGTTTGCTACATCTATACGACAGTAAACTTCAGCTAGCTAGCGGCAGTTACAACTAGTTAAGCAAGGAGATGGTTAACGTTATGTTTGTATTAGGGCTGTCAGCCATAACATGTTAATCGCGATGCAGTAAGGACCAAGCATACGCGTTAGTTTGTTAGAACCCGATTGACGCAAAATGCGTCAAAAATAGACCCTTTCTTCTTTGTTACATTGCTCCGGAACTGTTCATTGCAGCGATATATACTTTTATTGCGTGACAGAGCAGAAGTGGGGCTTTCCAACGAGACTGCGCACTTGTCTGTACGATCAAGTATGAAAATAAAGGAAAATCATGAAATTAAATCAAATTGCATCATACAGTCTATACTTCTCTGCGTTCACCTGCTCACCCATTACTCTCGTTTGAATTATTGGCAAACTCGTGATCGCATAGATATGGCAAGCATATCAGATGAAAGAGGAGACACAGGGCTATCCATTGGTACCATGAATATCGATCCTTTTGGCTTATAAAAACAGACGAAGTAACTGCTAAATAATAACGTCATGTACACAAACCAACGCTGCACACCCATTACTCTCGTTTGAATTACTCGCGGACCCGTGATCGGATAGCCACGCACGTCAGATGAAAGAGGAGACACAGAGCTATCATATCAAGTACATCCTTCTGGGTTATAAAACAGACAAAGTGACAGCAAAATAATAACTTCATATAGCTGGACTTACCCCACTTTAACGAACTGTTGTCTGTTTTTGTGGCAAAGCATGTTCATAATCCGGTTTTGAAATCCTAGCAAATTCCTACATGGCATCCAATTCAAGGCTCACATTGCATCCCAATTTGTTCAACAAAGAAACCCCTTTTTTCTTCAACTTTTTTTGGCAATGCAGTAAAAAGATGTAGAGAATCATTATAAGTGCATACACCATGCACTCAAAATTATATTTTGTGAGATAGGGCCTGCATTACAAAATATAAGAATTTTTATAATAGGCCTACTTTTTTTGTATTTTTATTATTTAACATAATATAATATAACCTAATGGTGATATAACATAATGGTTATAAAACTTGTCGGTAGGGCCCCCTTGGAATTTTTGCTTGGGGCCCCCACAGACTCTAGAATCGCCTCTGCACAAAACAACCCACAAAACAATTTGTCCAGTATATTGTCCAATAGGTCAAGACCGTGGAATAACTAAATGTCCGAGCAAACCAAAACAATGTCCTTTTAGGAAGTGGCAACCTCTCCGCGAACGCAAAAAATAAGGAAGGACACGGCGGTCCGGTTTTAAAAACCCCGCGTCTCACCAGCCTGTCCTTGTTGGCAAACGTCCGTCCAGATGAGTAATCCCCATATAGAAAAAAAAGGCAAAGTAACCAACAATGTCCTTTAGAACAAAAAAGGGTAATCCGAGACCGTGCGACGATACTCCACACCCACGTAGTCCAACATGTGAACCTGTCCCACGAACGCCTCCCATTGATTGACAGGCCAATTGATGGGAGTTCCTCATTATCAGAGTGAAAATCAGTCCTATACCCGTGTGTTTACTTCATTTCTGGTAGCCTATCTAATGTTCATGACTCACATAATTACTATTATATAAACAGTAACATTCAAAACCATATGAGTACATGCTCAAAATAAAACACATAATTTTAATGGGTGACCATTACAAGTTCAAAGAACAAACAGCATATTTTTAGAGCTGACATCAAAGAAACAAACAGAAACAGAAATGCCACTTGTATGAACTTCAGGTAAAAATGAAAAATAAATAACTTCTTTCTTTAAAAAAAAATGACCTGCTGGTAGGGAGAACATTTTGGTCATGTGGTATGAGGCTTACTCCCCAGGTCATCGTCTCACTCTCACACACCCACACACACACAGGCCACCTATGTCCAGCAGCTACTAATATGCCAGTCATAGTTGAAACTGAAAAGGTGTCTGTTCATCTTCAAAAGAAGCTGGTTTTCAAAGTTGACAGAATTCAGTGCCAGGCCCAAGACCGGCCAACGTTTTCCATAGTGGTGGAAATTGGATAAATGAAGCAACATTTCAGCTCTTACTATCCTGTAGTTTTTATTAGTACCATGGTTCAACAAATGTGTACAGTAAAGGTTATATAATAATTCACTTCAACTGAGAAGTCAACCAAAAATATTCCACTATTCCACAAGTTAACAAAAACAGAAAGAAAGAAAGAAAGAAAGAAAGAAAGCCTTTGAAATGTAGCCTATCCCACGCTTCCACAAAGAGGCATATTGAACTAATATTTAGGTACATGTTTTTTGCATGGGTAGGCTATATTGTTGTTTGGTGATTTAGCCTACTCCTTTACTACACCCTCTTCTGAACAAACAAGGCATATTTATCATGTAGGGTAATTGCTCTTTCTTACATTAAATAACTTTAATTGATCCTCTCTACTTGTCCCTGTAGTCATGGCCTCCTCATCACTAATTTCGGGCTCATCATTTTCAGTGGTCGACTAGTTGATCTGCTGCTCAGTCTCTTCTGGCCTCTTTCTACCATCCATCCTTCCTGACGTTTGTGTCTGTAGGGCCGGTGTTATACGGTAACTGGCTTTCATGTTAACTGGCTGGACTGTTCACTTTGCCTCTGGAGTTAACGTAACCGCCCCCTTCTTTTGCAGATGTGTTCAGCTGATGATTTAGCCCCCGATACCTGGCCGCAGATTCGTCTGTTTAACTGAAGTTCAAATAGACATGTTTGTGATGCTCCACTTTGTTGTTTAATAAAGCTTTACAACACGATGTGTCGGCGTTGGAAGTGTCAGGTTGTCTGTAGTAGGCTAGGCTTCATGCGCTGGACCATGAATATGCCACCAAATAAACTCCACGTGGGTCTCGAACCACTACTAACTTAAACTGCTTGCATGATAACCTGACACCAACCTGCTTGGGCCACTAACCAGTTGACACTTCCCAGTGAAATTGGTAATATGTACTAGGCCTACTAGTAAATGAGGTCAACTATGTTATTGTGTTTAGCAGGTTAACACAGCGGATTATGGTGACTGGCTACTATGTTATCTTGCAATGTTGCCCAAGCTGTTTACTTAAGCCTTCAAAGTAGCCTATCATGGTTAAGTTTACAAACGTTTCACTGATTGCTGCCAGGCCGCCTCTACGTGAAGTGTCTTATTATGAATGCCAGCAAATAAATAAAATAAATAAAAAAGATTTGAACTCGAATGACAAAACTAGAACTATAATCTGCATATTAACCTGATGCATATCACAACGAACGTGAAACACGCATTGAAACGCACAATGTGCAGGAGAAGTCTAATGTTTCTTCATTTTACACAAAATTGTACATATCACAAAAGAGATGTAATATCAAATATCACAAGATACACGTAGGCCTAGGCTATTTACGTTCGTGTTTTGACATGTTAACATAGGTTTGAGGTGTATTGGATTTATATATATTTTAATAATGTATTTCTCACCAAGTGATAAAATGTATGTGCATGGCGCAATAGATTGATGCGTTGATGAGGCTCTTTTTAGTCTAGCTTACGGGTTCAATCCTCGCCATTCACAGTTTTTTAAATTTATACATTTTTAGACCAGCAATGCTTCCTCAATTTAGGCTGAAGATAGACTAGGTGGCCGCGGGCAGCCTGACCAGCAGTCAGTGAAACGTAATTAAGCCTAGGCTATACTTTGAAGGTCTAAATGGCTTGGGCAATGCAGCAAGATAACATAGTAGCCATGATCCACTGCATAGATAACATAGTTACCATGATCCACTGTGTTAACCTGCTACAAACACAATAACACACTAGATGACCTATTTTACTTGTAGGCCTAGTAAATAAGTATGGCCAATTTCTCTAGGCTGTGTCAGCTTGGTTAGTGGCGCAAGCAGGTAAATGTGAGGTTATCATGCAAGCAGTTTAATTTAGTAGTGGTTCGAGACCCACGTGGAGTTTATTTAGTTGTATTTATTTGGTGGCATATTCATGGTCCAGCGCATGTAGCCTAGCCTACTACAGACAACCTGACACTTCCAACGCCGACACATCGTGTTGTAAAGCTTTATTAAACAACAAAGTGGAGCATCACAAACATGTCTATTTGAACTTCAGTTAAACAGACGAATCTGCGGTCAGGTATTGGAGGCTAAATCATCAGCTGAACACACAAGAGAAGGGCGCGGTTACGTTAACTCCAGAGGCAAAGTAAACAGTCCAGCCAGTTAACATGAAAGCCAGTTACCATATAACACAGGCTCGGCTATCCTTATCTGAGCAAACTTTTTGGAAAAGACGGGCTATATGGACCCAACCAACTCTTTTTGGGAGGGGAGAACTCCCTCACGTAGGCTACAACCCATGCAGAGGCATTGCATTGGTGTCATGCACAGAATGCTGAGCATGTTCTACTGAAAAGATAGACTAACATGACAAATGTCAATATTTTTTTCCTCGATCGGCCCAAAAGTGAAGCGGCCACCAGGAATTCTCCCGATTCTTCCGGTTACCCACCCTGGGCCTGATTCAGTCTTACTCTTCTTGGACTGAAGACAAGTCCTGCTATACTAAATAGCCTTTCACAGGGCTTCACAGAAAGCTGCCAATGTACAGAAACATTTCTTGCAAATACGGCCACGGGTGTACAACACCACTACCCTGTTCACAGAGTTCACCACTATCGTTGGGGTGGTCGTCTATGATAATGGGAGATCCTCCAGTAGGTGCTCTGCTTCCATGGCGGTTTCCGTTGTGCGTCCTCCTCCTTTAGCAACAAATAAGCGCTGAAATAGAGCGCGCAGCGTGCGGAGCGTGCATAATGCAATCTAGGAGCAGTGATTCGCCAAACCTCCCTTATTGCAGTCGCACACATTTCTTCTAATTTTATGTTTTAGTAACGAGTAACGAAGATGCTTAGTGGAAATATAACGGAGTAAAAGTATATATTTTATCTAGGAAATGTAGTGGAGTAAAAGTGAAAGTTGACATAAATTTAATAGCGAAGTAAAGTACAGACATCTGAAATTTCTACTTAAGTACAGTAACGAAGTATTTGTACTCCGTTACATTACAACACTGATTAGAAGCATCCATTGTTGTTAGCAGCCTATCAAGTCCACTGTATTGTCTTATGGACAGGTCTGGTTTTAAACATCAGCAGAGAACAAGAAGAACACGTTAGCCTACTGCATAATAGAGAATAGAGACAGAATAGAGACAGAAAGAAATAAATATAGGTTAAACGCTTGTGCCTTGCTAGGCAGAGGTGTAGGCCTATACTAATTCAAATTAAACTACAGTTGGACCGTGAGTACGCATGGGTTAGACTTCGAATTCAATTGCTTTTATTTATGAACTTCAGCACAAACTAAGACATACTAAGATATACTCTTCGCATATGGTGACGACTTTGTGCCTACCTGCTCGCACAACCCTGTCGGTAACCGCGCTCACGCCCACTCGCTGCTACTGCAGTGTCAGAAAGCACACAGCCCCGCCCTGAAGAATATAAATAGTTTTTTTGGCTCAATTTTTCCATTACTCTCTTACAGAGACCACCTTGACGGACACTGTGAGAGATTTTTAGGCTCGCTCAGCCTTCATTATTAACACATATTTTCCTTTTCATATTCCCCCGGAGAACAGTCAACATGGTAAGTTTCCTTTTCACTATCGACTAACATTTAAGCTTAGGTTTTAATGGAACGGTTTCACCATGGAGCGTAATAGGCTTTGATTGATACAGAGTATAGAAAAACAGTTAGGCCTTTCTGTAGCCTACGAGTTATCGAGGCAGCCTATTGGTAAGCTACTCTCCAACCTATGCACATTATCTGTCAAAATACCGACATTATCTGCCTACAGTTTGAACTGAGTGCCCGTGCGTTTTATTTAAGGACACCTTTTTACCACTTGAAATATGTTACAAACGTCTGTAATTAAAAAAGTGCCAGAATGTAACAGTAAGTGCAACAGTGTCCATTTCAGCCAACATAGCAGCAGAAGACTAGGAAGAGGGAGAGGCGTCGACACTGGTTTGGCAACTCCTACTATGTGCCAATGAGTTCAGTTTTAAGGTGTGTCTCTTCGACTCACTCCACGACTTTCCATCTTTTCCCTAGATTTAACTATTTTATAGAGGAAAATGGGGAATATAGTCCTCCATCAAGTAGACAAAATAAGCCAACTCTTGAAATGTGTTGAGCAGAGTTGGATAACACTCTGAGAAACTCTCTTTAAAAGCTGGCCTGTCCACTAATGTTGCTGCTAACTCCTAGTAGGCCATTGCTTAATGCTCATGTGTCATAATTCAGAGCAAATTCTCCACAGTATGTTTGTCAGCACATACATGGGCACTGCTATTGCATTATTCCTGCATGACTGTAACCTAACCACATGCAAATTATTTTGTGAAAACAATTTGAAAATCATCTCCTAATATATATAGGCCTACAATCTTGATCCCGTAAGTGAGAGTGCCCTGCACAGACTGACCTGTAAATCAGGTGTCTTGTTCATATGGATGTTTGGGCCTTTCTTGAACAGGTCTTGACACATGAGCTGGGCAGCAGGGGGGTTTTAGGGGTATAAATAGCTCAGTGTCTAGCATGTCCATTACAAACCTGCCAGTCAGACACGCGGGCTCCACGTTTAGACGTGCTCCATGTTTAGACGTGCTCCACGTTTAGAGTAACTGTGAAAGAGACACAGGGGCTATCCCATGAAACTGACCCCAATAGATCTGGAACAAGAAAATAGGCTCCAGAAAAGTCTATTTGACGTTGTACACACATAAACACATGGGGGGGGGGCATAACTTCTAAGATGTTATAATCCTGTTTTTAAATCCTGTAATTAGTCAGTTACTGATATAAATAGTACCTATGTGGAAGGCATTAAATTTGAAAAAAAAAAAAAAAAGTTATGTCTTGAGGGGCCAATAGTGTCATGAGTCTGATCCCGGTGCTTTGTCCCCTATGGCAAGTGTTTTGTAATAGCATACAGTATGTTTGAGATTTAATAAGAGCTTAGCGCAGCATGGAAGGGACACCTGATGATGTGTGTGCACTGCATCATCACTTGACAGACCTGTTGGGACACGTAGTCACTGTTTGTTGATAGCTCATGAGAGAGGGATGTTGTAATGTAGTGGAAATGTACACCCAGTTGTGACATGATAACTGTCAAAACCAGGCTCACAGCAAGACCAGGAACACAGATCTCACACAGTCATCTCAAACAGGAGCCAAACCAAAACCAGCCACAGACCAGGGCCACGCTTGGAGCTGTGTACTACAGAGTGGCCCAAGAGTAACGCACACCAAAACACTATTAACGAGGTGCTGACCTGACCTCTGGTGATGAACTTAAAGGAGAATTCCGACGATTTTTCACATAGATCTGTTTCTCGAGGTCACCGAGAACTGTCGGCACGGCCGTGAGGCCTTCTTCAGATCCACTGCTGTAGTCCTAAGTGTGCTTGTTGCGATGTCACTATAGTCTAATGAGGCTAATGATGAAATATCCAGTATGTACTGAGTTTCTTTAAGAAAACAGAAATAGTACTAATAATAATAAATCAAAAGCTTTATTTAATACTGACTTCATATAGTGCCTCAATTATTTTGTTCTTTTTTCATTGATGACCAAGAGACCCATTTTGCTGAGCACCCTTTAGTTTTACTGCAAGGGAAGGGACCCAGGGAAGTGTTTCTCTTTCTGTATCTGGAAATAGTTTCTGTTTTGACATTTTTGAAGATAACAGTAACTTACACAACACAGTAGTCTGAGGCACCATACTTTCAACACTTATCACTATAGTTTTGACTGTCACACGAGAAACCACGGCCAGATGGCATTTACCAAACCATGTACCTGGGTTGCCTTGAAACGATACTAGTTCAGTATTTACCAAACGCGTACCTACTGTATGGGTTGCTTTGAAACGATACTAGTTCAGTATTTACCAAACGCGTACCTACTGTATGGGTTGCCTTGAAACGATACTAGTTCAGTATTTTTAATCTGTAACACACCAGGGCCCATGCCCCATGTGTACTACGGGATCTACGCCATCCATTTCTGTCAGCATTTGCAGAGTGTAAATGTCAAAGCTGCGTCAAAAAGGGCAGAAATATGAATTGAAACATCTGGAACACATCTGGGGCCATTCCAGCCAGCACCAGTTTGTCTGTGTATTTCTGTGTGTGTGAGTTCAGTGTGATTTTAAGTAAACAGTCTCAGGGCTTGTAAATGGAACATAGGAGCCCACTCAGACATTCAAACACACACACACACAAACACACACACACACACAGAGAAAGAGACACACACACACACTATATAACATAAAGTCACACATAGACTGGTAAGACCAATAAATACCAAACAACTGAAATAAACATAGCTATGTGTTATGAGTTATCTGAAAAAAATCAACCTGAACTGAAAAAAAGAGTATCCTGTCATAACCATTAATGCAACAACCTCTAGATGGAGCCTCTACTCCGGTAAACAGTAATATTAATTTGCATCTAATCTGAAAAAGGGTTTAAGACAGTCTCTTGTTCCTTCTCTCTCTCTCTCAATCACTCTCTCTCTCCTCTCTCTCTCTTTCTCTCTCTCTCTCTCTCTCTCTCTCTCTCTCTCTCTCTGTAGCGTGAGTGTATATCCATCCACGTAGGCCAGGCGGGTGTCCAGATGGGCAACACCTGCTGGGAGCTGTACTGTCTGGAGCACGGCATCCAGCCGGACGGGACCATGCCCACCCGCACGTCTGGGGGAGGGGGCCACGACGACTCCTTCACCACCTTCTTCAGCGAGACTGGCTCGGGGAAATACGTGCCCCGGGCCATCTTTGTGGATCTGGAGCCCACTGTTATCGGTAAGCATCACAGAGCATCAGTTTTGCCATGCGTATCTGTAGAGATATTGGATGGGGATGGGGTCGTTTCAAGGCGCTGAAATCTACAATATTCCTAGGTCAAATAGTCAAAATAGATTTTCATCTGAAATGGAGAAAACAAATATTTAAAAATAGAAAAAAAAATGCTACAAAGAGATGTCTGTAAGACTTCTTACAAACTCATAGTATTAGGTTATTAAAATTGTTCTTAGAACTGAGTTATAAGTCATGTATGTAGTTTATAAAGAGATCAAATTTGTCCAACTTCATATGCTTCGTACCTTTCTCCCTACTTATAATCAGGCATTAGAAAGTGCTGCTGACCAGAGTATTGCAGTAAAGTCATTTGTTCATTTACTTCCTTAGATGAGGTGCGGACAGGTACCTATCGCCAGCTCTTCCATCCTGAGCAGCTCATCTCTGGCAAGGAGGACGCTGCCAACAACTACGCCCGCGGGCACTACACCATCGGCAAAGAGGTCATCGACTCGGTGTTGGACCGCATACGCAAACTGGTAGGGGAACAATAAGGTCATGATTTGTTCTTCAGAAGTAAGAAACTCATTGTTTAAATGTCTTCAAACTGTATTCGAAATGTTAATGTTCCCATAGCGCCCTTTTACCTCAAAATGTCATTGGTATGTGAGTAAATTTTCATTTCAGTGCAGTAAATAAAAATCTGTTTTTTTTTCACTAGACTGACCAGTGCACGGGTCTCCAGGGCTTCCTGGTGTTCCACAGCTTTGGTGGGGGCACCGGTTCTGGTTTCACCTCCCTGCTAATGGAGCGTCTCTCCGTCGACTACGGCAAGAAGTCCAAGCTGGAGTTCGCTATTTATCCAGCTCCCCAGGTGTCCACTGCAGTGGTGGAGCCCTACAACTCCATCCTGACCACCCACACCACCCTGGAGCACTCTGACTGTGCCTTCATGGTGGACAATGAGGCCATCTACGACATCTGCCGTAGGAACCTCGATATCGGCGGCCCATCATACACCAACCTCAACCGTCTTATTAGCCAGATCGTCTCCTCCATAACGGCCTCCCTCAGGTTTGACGGAGCCCTGAATGTGGACCTGACGGAGTTCCAGACCAACTTGGTGCCCTACCCTCGTATCCACTTCCCTCTGGCCACCTATGCTCCCGTCATCTCTGCTGAGAAGGCCTACCACGAGCAGCTGTCTGTGGCTGAGATCACCAACGCCTGCTTTGAACCTCAAAACCAGATGGTGAAGTGTGACCCTCGTCACGGCAAATATATGGCCTGCTGTCTGCTGTACCGTGGCGACGTGGTGCCCAAAGACGTCAACTTGGCCATCGCTGCCATCAAGACCAAAAGAAGCATCCAGTTCGTGGACTGGTGCCCCACTGGCTTCAAGGTGGGCATCAACTACCAGCCCCCCACTGTGGTGCCCGGTGGTGACCTGGCCAAGGTGCAGAGGGCCGTGTGCATGCTGAGCAACACCACCGCCATCGCCGAGGCCTGGGCCCGGCTGGACCACAAGTTCGACCTGATGTACGCCAAGCGCGCCTTCGTGCACTGGTATGTGGGGGAGGGCATGGAGGAGGGCGAGTTCTCCGAGGCCAGAGAAGACATGGCCGCCCTGGAGAAGGATTACGAGGAGGTGGGCATCGACTCCTTTGAGGAGGACGAGGAGTATGAGGAGTACTAGAATGTTCAAGAATATATTTTCTTTTCTTTTCTTCAAGGATATATCTTTCCCTTTGGGTCGCTGGGCATACTTAAATATTTTAAGTATAAATATTTTCATATGTATTTTTCAACACATAAATTTTATGGGGCACATGCCTATCAATAAAATATTGTTGTTGCTGGTTCTTCCTTGTGATTCATGTAGGCCAACTAATTTTACTGATGTAGGGCAGAGGAGAGTCGTTTCACAGCACCAGCACAGGTGCACAAAGTGAAACGTTCTGCAGTGGTTTCATATTTAACTACTTTGATCAAAGATGACAGCTGCGCAGGAGTGGGCAGGGCTGATTTCATTAAGTCCACTTCACACGCTGTCCCGAAAATATGTTTGGTAATTTGAATCTCTACAATCCACAATCATACCACATGGTGGCGGTATCGTGTAGAATACAGATGTCTCGGGACACTGGGCAGTCCGGAATGACTGCTGTCTGTGTGAATTGATTGCGCAAGTTGACAGCGAAGACAACTACTGTACAACGGTATAAACACTACAATATTTTACTTAGTCCTACGTGTTCTTTTTTTGCAGGTTGTCTGTTGCCATTGGGTTTGGAATGTGCAGGTAGATTACAACAACAGCTCATAGTTGTGTAGCGAGACGGAGAAGTTGAGGTAGTCATAAACCTCGCCGATAAACACAAACTAGTAAACCAGGAAACGCAGTGTCACTCTCACCTTCAGTTAATTATTTTAATGCAGTGAATCTCTGCGGATTCATCACACCCCGTTGCTAATGCGTACGTGCGTGTGTGTGCATGTGTGTCAGTCGACAGCCACATGTGTGATTTCCAGCGCCATACATACGTGCGTCTGTTTATTTTTTCTTAGTTAGCGTAATAAATCGAGTGCCTACCATAAACTACCCCTGCTAGTTATTGATCTGATAATTAATCAGTTTTGGAGTTATTTAATTAGCGCGGCATTACAGGTCAACGTTGAGTGCCTTTGATTGGGCCGAGTTGCCAGGTCGCTACTAAATCACAGCAGTAGGGATCTAACATCAGGCAACGCTCCGTGCGTTTCATACATGTCAGCAGGGTTTGGTAAGCGTGGCAGTCTATCACTAAGACCTTTGGGTGATTAATAAACGAGGAAATAAAATAACTCCCTATTTAAGCAACTTGCCAACACTTAAATAAGTGAGCAACTGGCTGGACCGGCGATGATGTCACTGCCTCTGTCAGAGCTGACCACACAAACACGATGAGATGGCAGGTTTCACACTGATCATGCGCTGAATCTGAGGGAAATTCTGCCGATTTATTAGAAAATTTTGACGAATATCATTTACCTGTTGAGTCGGTGGCGGACTCTTATGTGCAGTTAAGGGAATTCATCTGTTGCAGGCTGGGATTTTGTTGGTAAGCTGATTGGTAGGCCTACTACGGTAACCAGTACCACAAAGGGACAAGGTGGTAATTTACTTTTTCAGCTTATTGCTTTCCTTCACCATGCTTTTGCGTTCCCTCGCAATAATTTTTGCATTCCCTCATGAAGTCAGAAGGATAACAAAGGAACGCAAAACTATTATGAGGGAACATAAAAATATTTCGGGGGATTTGGTAAATGCTCTCAAAAATAAATCCTGCCATGGCCCTCCACTGGCTGGTTAGCGCTTCGGAATTGTAACTGGATGGTTGCCGGTTCGAACCCTGACCAGTAGGCACGGCTGAAGTGCCCTTGAGCAAGGCACCTAACCCCTCACTGCTCCCCGAGCGCCGCTGTTGTTGCAGGCAGCTCACTGCGCTGGGATTAGTGTGTGCTTCACCTCACTGTGTGTTCACTGTGTGCTGAGTGTGTTTCACTAATTCACGGATTGGGATAAATAGAGGGAGAGCAGATAGCTAACAAACGTTCAGAAAAAGTCCTGTTGGCAAATTTGAGCAAGTCGGTAAAGGGCCTATTTCACACAATTTGAGGGTGCTGAATTCAAATATTTTGTTTACCAAGTTAAATTTTGATTTTTAAGTTTACTAATTAGCATAATTCTAACTATTATGAACAGTTGTTAGTCTTTACAGAGGATTTACACTGTATTTTTGTTTTACTGTTACTGTATGGTTATTTGTGAAGTGGAAATAAGTCTATCCTCACTCAAGTGCTGTCTAGCAATGTGGAATGTCCAGTAGTGATCACTGCAAAAACTGCTCTTTCAACACTGATAATAGATGCTCAAGATCTAGTTATGTCTTTAGGACACCCATCTGACTGCAGCACATTTAAGAAGTATGCAGGAAAGTTTGTAAGAAACTTTTGTATTGTTATTTGGTATTTGTTATGTGGTAACAAATGATAAGAAATAGACCTAATGTAGGAATGCACACAGATATTGCAACAGATAATGGTGTAGGCCTATCTGATTAAGACCTGAGTGGTTGAAACATACTTATTAAATTACTTATTAAATTACACTGGGAGCAAAGAAGACTATCTTCACTTTTTTTCCCTTTGCAACTGTCAAAGAAATCCCATAAACACGGGAAGCCTAGGTAGCCTACATCAGATGGCCTAAAGATTAGGCTCTTCTGCATAGAAATAAGTGAATTGCATGCAGTAATTTGAACACTGACCTTGATCTAGCCTACTTTGGCTATTTAAAGGTAATTTATTGCCAAAACACCACACAATATAAATGAGCTATAACAAACAATAAAAGGAATTAATTACACACAAACTACTATTTTTAAATAATAATTATGTAGGAAGTTTAGAAGTTTAAAACCCAGAATTGACCAAAAGTGCACCAAATTCAACACAAATGACTCAATACACTTGGAGGAGGCCTGCGTCCTTTCTTTTCCAGATATTTTAGGATTTGGATATCGTTTCAGTATCAAGTATCAAGATGGCAGGTATTGTATCAAAGTCATAATTTTGGTATCGTGACAACACTATGCCAGAGCCACTCTGTTTTCTAGATGTCGAGGATCGGAGGCTCGACCACCAACAAGTGATGCTGCTCAATGGCATATTAGAAGAGCACATTATCAAGCTCTAGTATGGAGGCAAGCACACATACCAAATCCAGTGTTACTAGAAGTGCAACTTGTTATTGTGATGAAATGCATTAAACACCACATGAGTGACTCACTATGTTAGCAATAAAAATATGGTTGTGTTTTGATTAGAATTTCCGAGTTTATTACATGTAAACTGTAATCATGTTCCCTTTAAATATGTTAACAAACTATAGTATGGCTTCTTTAATGCTTAAACATGTATTTAGAGAACGCTTTTATTTGGTTTTAGTGATTACTTTTAAAATCAACCCAATTTAGGGAAAAAATTGCTATTTTATGTTAAAATGCTGATTATGCGGCTTAGAACTCAGAATTGAGCTTGGTAAACAAAATATTCAGAATCAGCACCCTCAAATTAGGTAAGAAGGGTGGTTTACCAACTTTTCCTCAAATTTGCCGTCAGAAGTTCTCTTCTGGGAAGCTGCTCCCCCTCATAAATGCAGAGACCAAATTTCCCTCACGGGATCAAAAGAGTATATATACTTATACTTAGATGGAACTGTCCAAAATGAAAGACCTTGCGTTCACACAAAGCTCAGTTTACCAAAGATTTCTGTCTACAGGGTGTAAGTTACTGAGCATGTAGCCATAGCCATTGCATATCGACCCGACCTGATCAGGAAAACCTCTTTTAGTCACGGCAGGTGTCACAGTGCCGTTAGATGATTGCATTGATCGGATTGATTTGTTACTGCTTTTCATCCACGTCGCTCCTCAAAGGTGAGTACTTTATCTCCATATATGTACGCGGGTCAGGAGACAGTTTACATCTATAGCTCTGAGTGATTCAATGAAAGTGTGTTGTAGGTGCCTTAACGGTAACTATTTTGGGGTGGAATCAATATATTTTTATTTCCTTTGGACCCGCTGTAAGTGGCTTGCCAATAAACCCGGGGTGAACATGCTAATAAATCTACATATCCAAGTGTTTTGTGTGCAAAACGATATTGGGTGATCATAGAAGGTGGAGGGGAGAGCTACTTAATTTAGTGAGACCATTAGCAGGCCTATGCTATGAGCTCCCGTTTCATAGTGCTTGATTTAACATCTTTGGGATTTCTTTATCAATACTTCGTTCCTCGGTCTGTTTCAACACCAGGATTCATTGACATTCCAGGGTAGAAAAAAGCAAACACTCAATCCCTCAATCAAGCATGAAACTATACATGTACCACCACATCTACAACCTTTTTATGCACACACACACACACACACACACACACACACACACACACACACACACACACACTAAGCTTCCACCCTTGATGGCTCAAGAAACAGTGGTCAGCAAGCTCGTTGAGGCGGTGTTTTGATTGGCCCTAATTGGTGGATCAGGACAACATTAGCTTTGATCAAGGCCAGGAGATGATGAGATTACGCTCGCTTGCCATGGCGATCTGGCCAATGGACAATGTGTCAGGCACAGGCTGAGAATTAGCTGATTAAACACAGCCTTGAACAGTGGGATGTGTGTGTGTGTGTGTGTGTGTGTGTGTGTGTGTGTGCATGTGTAAAGTAGGGTGTGATTAATGGTTGTTGGTGGGTGGTGAAGTCTTTGTGCATTGTGTCACAGACTTGTCAGCGAGTGACTGAAATGTCTTCATCAATTTGTACCCATTACCATGTCAATAGAGGCAGAGGGGAGCAGAGCAGAGTAGAGAGAGAGGAGGGAGGGAGAGAAGGAGGGAGGGAGAGAAGGAGGGAGGGAGAGAGAAGGAGGGAGGGAGGGAGAGGGAGGGAGAGAGGGCTGTTTAACCATCTGCATAAGGAGGCTCTTTAAATAATCAGCCATGAAATCTAATGCTCTGTCACTCTCTCTCTCTCTCTCTCTGTCACAGTGTGTGTGTATGTGTGTAAGAGAGAGAGAGATGGAAAGAGCAAGAGAGAGAGAGAGAAACCCAAACATGCTTGTTTTTCTCACTCTCTCACACACACATCCTCTCTCTCTCTCTCTGTTTTTCCTTTTTCATTTCCTCATTCCCTCACTGTTGCATAGCCTTTCTCTCTCTCTCTCATACACGCCCTCACACACAGTCACATTTGAAGACACACTTTTCTGTCCACCCCGCCCCACCCTGAGAGACCTTGCTTACCGTAAACCTGTTTCATTTGGCTGAAATAGAGTGCTGACAGACCCCTCACATTGATTAAACACAGCACCTCCTGGGCCGTCACTGTCACCGGGACACGTGCGTCAGCAAGAGCGGCCTCTTCTTATTTATTATCGTTTATCTTCAACGGGAGGTAGAGGACACAGAAAAAAGGATCCACATTTTTTCCTTTCAAAGCACCGTTTTGAGTGTGCTTTGGTTGAATGAAATCCATGATTTCAAGCCCCTGGTCTTAATTTTATGAACAGAATTGACTGATAGTCCGGAAAGTAAGTCTGAGTGAAAGACTATGTTGTGTTAATCTAAAAAAAAGGACCATTTGTCACAGTTTAATGAAGGAAAACAGAACACTGATACATCTCAGATGATCTCAGATCTCAGTCAGTCCAGGGACTGTGGTTGCATACTGGGTTTGACAAATTTGTGTTTGCAGAGAGACATAAGAATGTATAGTCCTTCCCACAGGGCATCCACCGAACCCAAATAATCTTTTGAAAAAAGTCATTTGGTTTTCTTGCGTTGCGAAACATATCTTTTCAACTCGTTTTTAATTTTCTTTTTCCATTTTTTTTTCGTTTGGACTGAGCACACCAGTTCATTCACCAGTGGCATTCTTCATCGCACAGGATCGACATGCTCACACACTCACACACACACCCACTCACTCTCTCAGTTCAAGGACGGGTGAGGAGATATCAGCTTTGAGCTAATCAATATCACCATGTCCGTCCAGTCCCGGTAGCCGATGGAGGGAACTGTTGGGTCTCTGTGCAGCTGTGGCTGGCTGGAGGTGCTGGGAGGGAAGTCGTAGGCTGTGGCGATAACGCGGATAAGCAGGAGTGATCCACACATCATTACAGGCCCATTTAAGCGCCGTTCCCCGACAGGAGTCTTATCGCCGGCCCACCGTCACGAGAGAAAGTTCAGCCAAAGGCCGAGAGAGATTGGCCAGGGAAACCGTAGCCTTGTTGCAGGTGCATGTGAGAAATTCCAGGGCACAGCCATCTATTTGGAAGCAACAACCTGTTTTGTTCAGTTGTTTAATACGTTGAGCTCAAACATTGACATTTTAATTAAAAAAAAAGAACTTGGGAACATGGTGACGTTGGAAACATAGTGAGCCAATCACACTCACCAACTGGTGACTGTACAATTGACGTCCTTTAGTCCTTGAGGGGTGCGCTATACGCATGTTTGAGTCTCGTACTTGTAATGGCCTGGTAAAGGGGTTATGATAACATGTCATCTGATCCTTGACTTCCCGAAGATGTATTACCTGCAGCTTTAATGCAAACCTATTGCGGAAAGTGTTTCAACAGAGGGCAAACCCACTTCATACACACACACACAAACACACACACACACACACACACACACACACACACACACACACACACACACACATACACACATGTCTTCCTCCAGTGCCGTCTGCCAGTGAAGTGAAAGTTGAATCATTTCATAAACCACCACCAGCACCATGCATGCGTTTGAATAGGAATAAATCCCCTCTTGAGCGCTGTGAAAGGAACAGGACAAAGCCGGGCTAAATGACGGTCAGCGCAACAAAAGAGACAGGAACCCGTTCCCCCTGACTTCACTTTCATAACGTCCGGCAGGCTCAAGGAACTGTCACTCTTAAGCAAGCTTGGGCAGTCCGTGATAATTAATCAGAGGGAATTAATCTCTTTTGTGTGGACAATTTTCTAGCTGTTTCCTCCTATATGCTTGCGGAGTGCTGTCAGCTACTGCTGCGGTACGTGCTGTTGTGGTTCAGCAGTTTGTCTTTTGGGATAAAAGTGTCAAGTTTAGGAATGTAAAGACAACCGTTCACCTAACGTGACCCTGTTGCTTGGTGTCATGTTACCATGAAAGGGCATCAGGAATCCACACTATTGGATACAACTCAGAGTTGTTGTTTTATTCAACTATCACCCACGTAAACCTCATGAATAGAAAGTCTTAACAGAAGAAAATAGTGCAGCGAGACACAACCATTCATCAAGCATTTGATTTCTTGCAGGGAGCACAAGCTGGGTCAATATGTTTATGGGTATTGTAATTAGCAGGTGCTTTTTAACGTATGAATAATTTAAGTGCTTAATGTAAGCTTACTGTATACTTATAATGTGTTTTACACAGGTCAGTATGAGAGGAGCCACAGGTCCAGACATTTACATTCTGCCAATATGATTTGGCCCTTGATCTGGGCTGGATTGGTCTTTTTGTAGTTGTGTGTGTTTCTCCAGGGAAGCCACCAGATGTGAGTCTAAAGGCCTTTTCACACAGAGATCACGCTAAATTTGCGGGAAGAGGGGACGTCTTTTTGCTGTCGTTTTGTGTCTGAAAGCGAGGTGAAAATTTGCCGGCCTGCTGATCTGTTCACATGATGCGGCATTTTGGGGAGCCAGAAGGCAGGATCAGCTATAGTAAATTAAATTGTGACGTGCAACAGGGTGCGTGTAGAGTGATAGTCGTAGGCCTTATGTGCGTGGGCCTTCAGATACAGCAGGTGTGATTTCAAAAACCATGGCGGGAGAACCGACTGCACTTTTGTTAGCTTGCATTTGCTTTGCTGTTGCTGTTAGAATGTTAAATTCTTGCGATAGATGTCTTCAGACAATAAAACGTAATTTGGAAGGGAAATTGAAGAGAAGAGTTGCCCCTTGCCTTGGCCGTACATGTAACACAATTTATTCATGAAATCGTTCAATATTACAACAATAAAAATAGCTTGTGTAGCCTACTGTCTTAATTGAAACATGCTTCGCGCACAAATTATAGCCTAGGGCAAAGAGAATGGACATCTCAACATAAGGATACATTAGAAGATAATGATTAATGTAAACTTTGTCACACGACGTGATAAGCAGTTCTTTAAAAACATAACGTTCCATTCAGTCATAAATCATTCAAAGCGTGAGGCCTAGTGCTCGCCATGAAAAGAAAACAGCAGCTTAATATTTTTCAGGTGTTTAACAGTAGGCCTAGGCGCACTGTTAGCAGTTATGCCGAAGGCAGTGAGATTATTAGGCATTGCATCCTGTCACTCAACATCGCAGTTCGGGTTGATAAGATTCAGTTAATGCCAGTATGGATCGTCTCAAAGTTTGGGACAACCAAACAGCAGTGTAGGCAAAGCAAATCCTAATTGTTAGGTTACCATAGCTGTCTTTTCTCTAGGCCTGGGCCTATCGGAAATCGCGACATAAGCTCATTGGTTTCTTTTTTCTTTTCTTTCTTGTTCGCGTGTTGGGTAGTGAAGCGATAATGCATTTAAAGCAGTACAACATGAGCCAGAGCCGATATGGCCAGAACTGCTGCTCTGTAAAAGTATTTCTGTGCCCCCCAAATTTGCTGAACTACTTGCTAAGTAGCTTATTCATCACATGTAGGCTATCACACGAAAAAGCTTTTTCTCAGCCTTTAAACGATGTTAGTGGTTAGTTGTTGTGGTAAACGGTTCGCGAGAAAAGTAACTTTAATTTAATCATATTTTTTTGCGCCCATCTCCCTACGCATTCATCTTGGTGGAATACTTCGCGAACTTTCCCTCAACACATGACAAACCATATATCAGAATAAACAACAGACCTTACCGAACATAAAGGTGTAAAGCATTCCCCTGCACAGTTAGCCATTCCAGAGTAATCCGGTTTTAAATTTGCAGCAATGTCTTTATGCATGTCTCCAACTTTGCGCTTCCTAATGTGTTTCAATTGTTCAATAAGTCTACATGATTTTATAACAGGCCAAATACAAAATAAATGTTACAAATATCGCCTAGATAAGCATTACAATCAGAGGATATACATATAGGGCAGACAGACGCTCGTGAGTTCATACTTTGTTTTGTCGCTGGATTTTAAGATAGCCTATTATGGCAACTGATTGCATTCCAAGCTACAGTCAACTCTAGCAGGCATTGAATGACTGGAGACTTTGTGAATTTATAGACCCTTTCAACAAGGTAAACAAAAACAATGCTTGAGCATTCTATTTGGGCCCCAATCTACTTCCTCTGCATTAAGATAACATATGGAATGTTAAAAAGGAAGTCTTGTGTGGCCAACTATGATGCTGATAATGGAACTCTCTTGAAAGGGTCTATTAACGTTTTTCATTATTCTATTCTAGTATTCTAGGTTCTATAGCTTTGTTTACATCCAGCTGGTAGGCAAGGGACAAGTTGAACCCATTGAACATCGTTGTCTGCAGCTGCCTCTCAGTAGGCTACATCTCTGTATTTCAGCAATGTCAACATTTCAGGCATCAATAAAGGTGATGATGAAACGTTATCCCATTGTTCAATATTTGATAGCCGGTCACAGGAACGTTGTTTCGCTAAAATCGCCCTGATTTGGTGCATTGATCTGTATCGGAGAACCTGCATGTAGCCTAATGGTAACCTAACTTTTTTTTCTCTGTTCAAAAAACTTCGGTTTACCACGAACGATAGCCTTTCTTAGACGATAGCCTTTCTTAGAAGCTGTGAAATTTGACCAGAAAGGAACATGTCTTCCTTCTGAAAGCTGACACAAAATCAAACAATATTTGATCATTTAACTTCAACTGAACAGCGACGGGTTTTGGTAGGCAGTAGACTCAGCAGACTTTAAAGCGGTAGCCTAGAAGCTACTGTTATAGCCAGAGTCAGTCAGCATCATAACATTAATGGCGTTAGTCATGAATCCTGTAACATATTATATCATATAACAGCGATGGCTTATTCCAAGGCGATCTGCATGGATATATAACCACCCAGAAAAACTCAGAATGTGAGTGATAAAGTTCATTAATTGTGTGAAACTTTTTATTAGTTATCCATTGCAGCATCGGCTTATATTAGGCTGTTATGCTAGCTCAGCCTTTAAATATGTTGTTATTTTGGTCATGTGGACTTGATTAAACGGGTAAAAGATAATTCATAAACTGCTTATTTCTTACATGACTGAAGCAGTAGCCTAGGTTCAACAGTGGTGTTTGAGGTTGCTGTGTTAAGTTGTTGTGTGTGATCGCTAAACTATTAGGATCAAATCAGTTTATTTTGACATACGGGAGTTAGCCTAAGTGACCTGTAAGCGTTAGCCTATAGCACAAAAGCCTATTTTGTTTTCATTTATTAGCATTTGTTGTGATTATATAATCAAATGACACACATGATAACTTGAAATAGAAGGACAGAAGATAGGTGATTGATGTCCACAAGCACATTATTTCAGAGACAAATTAGAACAAACTGTTCGGTAAAAATAATCTTGCCATGTTTAAAATGCTGCACTTTTTCCCCTTCATAGCCTGTCTCTGGCAATTCATTTTTGGATGACTGTAGATAGTTGTATTTTTAGCCCTACGTCTGCGGTAGACAGTAGGCTACACCATTAGGCTATCTTGAGAATAAAAGACTTCACAGCTGCTAGCGATCATCCTCCACAACCACGAGGGATAGGTAGGCTAAGCGATTGGTTAAATTAAGCCTTTTTGCTTCTTATTGTAAAACCAACTGTTAGGGCCTACACAAGTGGTCGGCATCCCGGTCAATATTTGATATTAAAATTTCAATTTTGAAGCTATTTGTAACTATGTGTAGCCTATGCAACCCGACTGTTGTAGGCTTGCCTACCACTCTCTGCAGTGCCTTGCCTACCATTCTTGCCTACCACTCTAGTTGTAAACAAAGCGGTCACATGACATTATGGCGTGGGTGCAAAACCTTAATAGATTGACATACAACAACAACAACAACACATTACATTTATATAGCGCTTTTCTCGATACTCAAAGCGCATCACATGGGGGGACCTCACTAGTAACCACCACCAATGTGTAGCACCCACCTGGGTGATGCGGCAGCCATATCATTAGAACTCTCACCACACACCAGCTTGAGGAAGTGGAGGTGAGGGAGTGAATGAGCCAATTACAGTGGAGGATGATTAGGGGACCAGATTGAATGAGCCAGGTTGGGAATTTAGCCAGGACACCGGGGAACCCCCTACTCTTTGCGATAAGTGCCATGGGATCTTTAATGACCACAGGGAGTCAGGACCTCGGTTTAACGTCTCATCCGAAGGGCGGCATCTCCTACAGTGCAGTGTCCCGTCCGGCACTGGGGCATTGGGATCGATCTTTTTTGGCCAGAGGGAAGAGTGCCACCTACTGGCCACCCACCAACACCACTTCCAGCAGCAACCTAGTTTTCCAAGGAGGTCTCCCATCTAAGTACTAACCAGGCCCACACCTGCTTAGCTTCAGTTATTCAGCTAAGACAAGGTATCCATTGGTCTGGCTGCTGGCTATAATGGCTGACATAATGTGCTGTCTCTGCGATTGCTGCTTTTGATCAGTTAGATTAATTTGAAATGCCCGCCCAGATTCCCCTTTCCGCCTTGACCCATTCACACTGGTGGCGGAACGAAAAAACTCGGCAAAATGTCTAGGGGGCTTGGTAGTAAATTTGGCGAGACACTTTGTCCCGCCGTTCCGCATCGGTCTATGTGAAAGGGACAGTCGTTCCGCGATTCTGGTACATAAAATCGCGGCGATTTTGCCAGTGTGAAAGGGCCTTAAATGGAGTGGGTATCGTTGGCTAATTAGTTCAATTACCACAAGTGGCACTGGGCACTGGCTGTTTGGCTGGTTTATGACTTGTCTCTTGGCCTGTGTGTGTGTGTATGTTTCTGTGTGTGTGTGTGTGTGTGTATGTTTCTGTGTGTGTGTGTGTGTGTGTGTGTGTGTGTGTGTGTGTGTGTGTTTGTTTGTTTGTTTGTGTGTGTATGTTTCTCTCTCTCTCTCTCTCTGTGTGTGTGTGTGTGCGTGTGTTTGTTTGTTTGTGTGTGTATGTTTCTCTCTCTCTCTCTCTGTGTGTGTGTGTGTGTGTGTGTGTGTGTGTGTGTGTGTGTGTGTGTGTGTGTATGTGTGTGTGTGTGTGTGTGTGTGGGGTGTGTGTGTGTGTGTGTGTGTGTGTGTGTGTGTGTGTGTGTGTGTGTGTGTATGTTTCTGTGTGTGTGTGTGTGTGTGTGTTGGCAGGCTGACTCCCTCTTCAGGCTGTGTGTGTGTGTGTGTGTGTGTGTGTGTGTGTGTGTGTGTGTGTGTGTCTGTCTCTGTGTGTGTGTGTGTGTGTGTGTGTGTGTGTGTATGTTTCTGTGTGTGTGTGTGTGTGTTGGCAGGCTGACTCCCTCTTCAGGCTGTGTGTTCACGATGAACCCTCTTTCCCCCTCTTCTAGTTCTCCCCCTCTCCCCTCCCTCAGTGGGGTTGCCCCACACAAAGCTAATTGAGAGATGTCCAAACATGGCTCTCTTATCTACTAGAGTAGCCCCTTGGCCCCCTAATTGACCGCGAGGCAGCTTTAAGAGACATCTGTCGACTTGACACAAGAGAAAATTACTCTTATCCACACTTGTTTAAGGAGCCGCTTAAAGAAGCGTCTGGCTACCTCAGTCTCCCCCACACACATGGGTTAGAACCCGATTCTAAAATCTCAATGTTGACAGGTATGATGTCTACATATTTGTATGGGGTAAAACAGTCATCAGCATCCTCTCCAATGACCTTCCCAGATGTGACTCCTGACGTGGGCTGACCCTGTCGAGTCTGCTGGGCCGTAAATCACCAGGTCTTAATTAAAGTCCGGTCGCTACGCCATTTACATCCCCAGGCGTCCGGCCCAGCCCCACCACACGACGCACACTAATGGAACAATTTATTAACATAATGCTGCATTGTCTCCACTGTTGGGTAGGGCGAGCTGGTGGGAGAGAGTGTGTGTGTGTGTGTGAGTGTGTGAGTGTGAGAGAGAGGGAGAGAGGGAGAGAGGGAGGAGAGAGGGAGAGAGGGAGAGAGAGAGAGAGAGAGAGGGAGAGAGGGAGAGGGAGAGAGGGAGAGAGGGAGAGGGAGAGAGAGAGAGAGGGAGAGAGGAGAGAGGGAGAGAGAGAGAGAGAGAGAGAGAGAGGGAGAGAGAGAGAAGGAGGATAAGAAGAGGCGATGGGGGTTCTAATTAGTGAATGAAATGTCATGTTTTGCCCCATCAGAGGCCGTGACGAGAACGACCAATTATAGGATTGCTAAATCCTGCTCTTTCTCTGTGGCTGGGACAACTGACGAGGGGGCATTTCCTAAATAAGATGTCAGCCCCGTTTACTCCTGACAGATGCAGAGAAACACTCCGTTCCAGGGCCTCGGTGCTGGGAAGTGCCCCAGCACAAATGCATGTGGCGACGTGCTCTGAATGAGATATGAGATATGAGATATGAGATATGACTGACACAACACACAACAGAGGGTGTTGACATTTCCAGCATCTTCTGAAATAAATAGCTTAATCCCTTTCTCTCTCTCTCTCTTTGTCTCTCTCTCTCTCTCTCTCTCTCAGTTTCACTCTCTCCCATATGAATGAGATTCTTCATGTCATGGGTGGATGGACATGATCCAAGTGGCAGAGACTTTGAGGCAATGGAAAATGTGGCGAGACCGATACGGCCTCTATAAATACAGCGGTTAAATCCCTCAGCATTCGCTAAAGGTGTCTCCCTGACTCTTTACTCTGCCTGCCCCCCGGGTTCAAACCCATAGATCAGCCCTGCGGGGGTCATTTAAATACACCTGACAGCTCCACTTGGGGAGGGTGGGGGGTTGGGTGGAGGAGAGGGGGGGTTGACGGAGGCACTCAGAAAATTGCCTCGCATTTGCAAAGCAAATATTAAATTTTAACGACACAGAGGCCCTCACTGCACCAGACTAATATAGTGATTCTTTAAGAGTGAATCTCATTACCATGCGCAATATTTCACCGAATGACCTTGCTTGCTGATAAACAATAGAGAAACAGAGAGAGAGAGAGATAGAGAGAAAGAGATGGAGGGAGGGAGAGGGAAAGAAAGAGAGGTGAGGTGAGGGTGATGGTGATGACTCACAGTATTTATCCATCTCTCTCTCTTTTTCCCTCTCTCTCTCTTTTTCAGCCTACCTGATTAAAAAAGACAAACTCTATTGGTGGGAGGAGTTGCTGGATGCAGACTTAGGGGCAGGTGACGGAGGTCACAGCGGCAGGCCTAATTGAACTGTCATGTTTAATGTGTCGTTCTCACCGAAGTAAAGGGCTCAGACACGCACAGAGGCACCGTGTTAAGGACCAACGATAAAGAAGAGATTGGATACATTTTTGGACTGCCTCAGGTGGCCAAGAAGATTATGATTAGGGTCAGTTGATTTGTCATACATGTGCCTGCGTGCACACACACACACACACACACACACACACACGCACACATGCACACACACACTTAAGATAGCTGGAGGAGCAGTCTCTCATTTCATAAATGCTTCATCACCAGACATGTATTTTATGTCCTGCAAAATAAAATAAAAAGTATACTGGCCATTTTGCACTGCATATATGTAAGCTAATTAACTAGACTGAATATTATGTTAACAAGTAAAATACGGTTTTGGGAATGGGTTTGGGATGGCTAAAAGCACATGTGAATGAGTAAAATGTGGACTGACATTTGTCTGACTTACAAATTGCTTCTTGTTGACCACCTCATGGCTTATCAGTCAGTCAAGATAAATCTGTTGAAATAATTCAGAATTGTTATGTTGTACATAGTAGCTTGCTGTTAGCTTAGATAGATAGATAGATACTTTATTGATCCCCAAGGGGAAATTCAAGCTTGTTGGCATTCCAATTGTAGTGTGGTGTCTGAATCATAAATATTATTCAGTCAAGTCAAACATAGCCATTGTGGAAGACATTCCAGCACCAAAAATCACTGATTATCCATCTGTTGTCTGCTGACCATGTGTGTGTGTGTGTGTGTGTGTGTGTGTCTGTGTGTGTGTGTGTGTGTGTGTGTGTGTGAGTGCAAGTGTGAGAGAGAGAGAGGGAGAGAGCGAGCAGAGCAGATCGTGTATACCACCCACGATGATAGCATGTAGCGTCCCCCTCCCACCTCATACAAGCACGCCGATCCAGCCGCGTGAATTTAGCCCAGAGCAACAGATGTTAGCCTCCACTCTACCCTCCCCAATTATCCACTCAGGGCCCTGCCTTTGTGTGTGTGACATGCTGTACGTGTGTCTGCTTCTGACACACACACACACACACACACACACACACACACAGACGGTCAGTGGGATATGTCAACCCTGCTAATTATCCAACAACGGCAACACACACACCTCCCGCCTTCCCTCTTTCTTTGTGCTGACGTCTGACTTTGGCGGCCATCATTAATCAAGCCATTCCCCCCTCTCTTCCCAGCCCAGCCCAGCCCAGCCCAGCCTTGCAGTTAGCCCAGGAAGTTTTCACTTCCCCACCCCCCTGGTTTAACAAGGGGTGACACGGCCGCAACAATGGCGCCCATACAATGTATGAATAACATTGAGGATAAGATATAAAAAGGTTGAGGTTTTTGTGTCAGTGAGGCCTGCTCTATGCGTGCATGTTGAGGGTGACTCTCTGTGTGTGTGTGTGTGTGTGTGTGTGTGTGTGTGTGTGTGTGTGTTTGTGTGTGTGTGTAGGGTGTGAACATAGTAGAGAGGACAGAAGGTGACATTCTCATAATAAACTTGAGATGGAGGTTATAAAATCATAAAGACGGCAAGGGCGATCTGTGGTTTGCGGCCTGACACATCGAAAAGGGTTCTGACTTATTTTGTTCCACTTTGATTCATTTTGAAACTCATGTAAGGCTTAACATTAGGATGTGGAGAAAGGGCATACCATGCTTCCCCTGACGACCCACAAAAAATCCACTGAAAAGAGCCTGCAACAGATCCTAAGAGGAGCTTCCTGTGCACCCTTGCTCTGAAAAGCCATTGCATTTAAAACAATATCCTCCAAACTGTTTTTTTTTATTTTGCATACAGAAATAATTGGTTTGTATAGCATGGTAAATAACATTGAACACCATAGATCTTACACTGAGTGATTGAATTCAACACAAAAAGAGACCTCTGGACCAAAGGACTGGCAGATATGCCCCAGAGCTGACCAGTGAAGTGGGTGGTGAGATGTGCAATTGCTGGGGCTAATCGAGGTCAGACGGCGAAGGCTGGGGCAACTCGTGTCACAGCGGGGCATTTGTGTGTGAATAGCCCTCCAGTGAATGGGTCTTTTACAGTGTGCTGAATGCCACAGCTCTTTATTCTCTCTCTCTCTCTCTCTCTCTCTCTCTCTCTCTCTCTTCAGAGGAAAGGAGAGAAGAAGGAGGGGGACCACTTAGGACCTGCTGAGCATCTGTGCATCTCTCTCTTGTACACACATCGTTTCACAGGAGTGTCGTTGGTTATCATTCTCTTTAGTTTAGGACACACACACACACACACACACACACACACACACACACACACACACACAATCTTTCACTCTGATTCTCACTGTATCATGACATAAAAAGAGTGCATAATCAGTTCACAATTTCAAAATCATTCTGGCGACTAATTGACATGTGTTACAGTTCACCAGTTTATTTGTGCCATGCAGCCCCTTCCTATTAGAGTGACAATAATAACATTCCCCTCACACACATTTAATATAGTTATAATGAGACCGTCAGCGATAAGTGTATGTGCGTGGGACAATATGTGTCATCTTATCTGTTCGTGAAGGGAGCAATTAATGTCCCCAGCTGTCGACCTTGTATGTCCAGTCTGGAGCGAGAGTCCTGAATTGCAGTGTGAGTTATTATCTGTTGCTGAGTGTGAGATTAGCTGTTTACTGTCCCTCTTATCTGCGGACACAGACAATGGAGGCTTTGTTCTCGGCGCAGCGTGAAGTGAGCAGTTACCTGTTAAAGAACCTCTAGATCGCCTAAAGATCTGTTTCAGATTACAGTCAAGGCTCTTGACGAGGCTGAATTGCATGTAGAGATTGGCACATTAGCCTCAGAAAGACATAAAAAACAACAACGTAGTGTTTTCTAGTTGAGGCATGATAGCTGCCGCTGTTTTGTAACTGACGTTTTGCCATGGTAATAATCATGGCCAATTAAACTGTTATCAATCTGATTAGAGGGTGGAAATTCAATTATGGCGCCTAGCATGATGGTCAAAGGAAATAGTTTATTGGCTGGTATAGATATAAAGTGACAGTTTTCATAAAGACAATCTGAAAACAATGTTTGCACTTTGCACTGTAATATATTTGAAATAATTTCCTCAATTACCCAGCATACTATGATATGCCACCGTGTGTTTGTTAGATGCTTCACCTAAAGGGATAATCTTGTGAGGTGATATTATCTCACCTTCTCCTTGTTTGTGTGACCTGTGTTCACACACGCCAGCACACAGTATAAAATATTGTGTGTAAAACAATTAAATGAGTGAGCAGAGTTCCGTATGGGAATAACATCTCTTCAGGGGTGTGTTTGTTAATCATTGACTGTGATATGGCAATACATGTTCTCTGTCTTTGTAATAAAACTGATATTAGAGCAAGTCTGAAGGTCTTGGCATGGAAAAGTGTGATCTGGCTCAGTCAACTTGTGAAGGAAAATCTATTGCAGTTATCATTTAAAATAGCACTTTTTCTTACACTAGTATGTAAAATAGCACTAATTCTTACACTAGTATGTACTGTATAATAGCACTTATTCTTACACTAGTATGTAAAATGTATCTGGAATTCATAGTAGCAACACGGTGAATGTTAAAATGTACTGACCATATTCAGTTTTTATTTATATTTCCACCTTTCGTTTTTATTTAACATTTTAGTTATTTTTCCTGACTTTTATTGATTCTTGTCTGAAATTACACTTTAAAACCTTCATCAGTTGAATGCTTTCAATAAGAGCTGTACGGATCATGCTTTGGCTACTCTTCCTCATCTGCTAGGAGCGCAAACTCATCTTCAACCGGATTGAACCAAAGCTATTGTAATGACTATCATGGAAAACTATTTCTGTCGGAAAAAATTATCTTTTATTATCTGGATTTTATTATCATACATCTCAGATATATTATGTACACCCTGTGATAATTAGCAAATAACAGACATGCAACAAGTTTGTTCTTTGATGTTCTGATATCATTTATATGAGGTGTTTAATAGATTATAGATTATAATAGATATTGAGTCGTAAGGCTTTGTTGCTTGAATAGTTTGATGTGTGTGCGTGTGTGTGTAAAGACCTGTACTAGTTCTGTTTTTTGAGCAATTGTGTTAACTAATGTGTGTATGTGTGATAAGTAATTGAGGGTCATTTGGAGGCCTGCCTGCTGTATGTGAGAATTTGCAATGGTCACTGCACCTGTCCACTGCTGGGGAGGAAAAGGCCACACTGTCAATCACTACACCAGACCAAGGTCATGCAGAACAGTAGGCCTTTTGGTGTGTGGTTTGGTATTTTTGTAAAGGCGTGTGTGTTTGAGTGTCTACTGTGTGTGTGTGTGTGTGTGTGTGTATACAGTGTGTGTGAGAGAGAAAGAGAGAGAGAGAGAAATGTCTGTTTGTCTGTCAGAGAGAGAGCGATAAATGTCTGTTTGTCTGTCAGAGAGAGAGAGAGAAATGACAAGACAATTCTTCAACTTTAGGCTACACAAAAACACCACACTCTACCTTTTCTTGTGCAACAGGTGTGCTACACTTGCAATACTACAAAATAATGAAAATGGCTGCACTCCAAAAAATTTAATATTTTCTTTAGTAGTGACAGGGTTAACAAAACAAGTGTTTTAAAACAATTCTTTAACAGTTACTCATTGAAAAATAGCAAAAGAGCATAGTCTGACACAGCACCATAGTCAAATAAGACATTTTCTATATTTTGGTCAAAGAGTTGTTTAATCCCCCCGAATAACATAACTGTAATATACAGCAGTTAGTTACAAGTTAGGAATTGTTTTATTGTGGTTTTACTTGTTGTATTGATGAGTGTTTTTAAATGCAAAATAAGAGCTGTCTCCAATCTAAACAAGTCCAATATTGCTGTGGTCAAAGAAGAACACAAGCATGTAAAAAATACAGAAATGCCTGGGAAATATATTAATAAAACCAGATTTATTTGTTAAACACATGAAGGGCATTTGTTTAGCCTTTACAGATCAGGATCTATCGGTGTTGCTATACTTACATCGGCTCACTAGAGCCTTTGTTGTGAAGGACGAAAAGCCTCTGACGCGCTCAGTAGATGTGACACGTTTCCCTAAAACAATCATGAATAGTCTGTCTAACATTTAAACATGTCTACGTGCGACTGCATGTGTGCTCTTATTGCACAATAATTTGTTTAAGCTTTTGGGATCAGTCTGGGTGCCAATGGCAAGATACAGAGAGAGAGAGAAGAGAGAGAGAGAGGCGGAGTAAATATGAGTGTAATTAGTTAATTAGAAAGCTTTTGACTACGCCGACCTCTCTCGGTGGAGGAGCTGTGACCAATCAGAGAGCCGCCCTGTAGGAGCACGGAGAAGTGCGTCAAAAAGTTGTTGGCGGCACTTGAAGCTGTCAGTAAGCATAGAGAGGGACAAAGGGACCACGTCAAGTCACACTAAATGTTAAAGAGCATTGCAAGGCAAATACGGCACAAGCTGAAGCGTAATAGCCAAACAGATTTCGAAAAAAAAAGGTCGGGTATGCAGCGATTTGATCAGATTAAGTAGGCAGACTTGATTTACAAATTTGCGCAATTTTACTGACCATTTTCTGGATGCAAATATTTGTTCGAATTTCGAATTTTAATTTCACTTTAATATAAAAGTATTGCTGGCTGCAAAGCAATACTAAATGAGAACGTGCTCTGAGTCATCTCAGGTTCCAGTTGCCCTCATTGAGTTGAAAACCTTCACACTTATGACCATGGACAAGTCTAAGAACTTTCGCATCGATGCCCTGTTGGGAGCGGAATCACGGCCGTTCAGCCACACGGGCTCACCGACCCACTGCGGGGACAGCATGGAGGGCAGAGTAGTGGCATGCAGACAGACAGAAACATCTCCCCGCGGGACAACCGGAATCATCCCAATCCAAACCGGAATTATCCCCAAACCGGGCCTTTTGAACATCTCCACCCCGGGAATTACTTCACTGTCCCAAACTACCATACCAGGGATGTACCCGGCACCCATGTACTCCCTCGCCGCTCTTGGGGCTCAGCATCCAGCGTTCTCCTACTCGGGCTTCCCGCATATGCCATACCCTGAGGCGCACTTGAAGGCGGCCGCTATGGCTGGTGGGTTTCCGCTGGAGCACTGGATCCGGGCGGGGATGATGATGCCACGTCTCGCAGACTACAGTGGTAAAATAATCCCTAATGAGAAGAGTTTGTTGAAATGTCGGGGCTAGAGTTTAGCATGTGAGAAGGGATATATAGGCTACAATTGTTTACGATTGTTTATTGACATGTTTATATTGTGTGCAGTTTCTGGAGAGACTACCCTACTTATTTTGTTAAAAGGTCGGATATCAATTAAATATATATATACTTCAGTGATAGACTTGTGGAATGGGTTAAATGAAATAGCAGAAAGATGAATACATAGGCGCGATACATATAGGCCTATATACCTCCCGTTAATTCCCGTTATACTGCAAGTTCGTGGGTAATTATGATGTATCCAGTAGCCTAGTCTGTGTTTAATGCATTCGTTTGAAGTCAATTTCGTTAGGCATATTTTAATCATTTTAAAATAATATTTTGGATTTTGCGAGTCAGTTTTGAGAAGGGAAAAAACGTAGAAGGGCAAGGGATGCTAATTTTAAAATAGAGAGTTGGGACACTTCATCTAAATTAATTCCCTATATTTTTCCAATAACAAGAGGTGAACTTACACTGAGCAGAAAGCCCTTAATAAAATGTCTCGTCATTGCATCAGTGTTTATTGCTAACTTGGCTATAATGGAAGGGTTTTATTTTCTTTCCTTTTTATTTAATCATAAACGACAGCTCTATTAAAACTGTCTTTGTCAGAAAGAAAACTATAAAGAAACACTTTAACCAGTCCTCACTTCATCAATAAAGTTCTCTGTGCGCTTTTATTGAATTTTCATTAAGTTAATGGCGCTCTCCTGAGTTTTATGGCCACGCCAGAGTAATATGTCCGGTGCTGTCATCAACAGTAAAGCGGAGTAAAGCTGTTATCATTATCGATGGGAAGGGGACATAGGCAGCATTCTGCTTTGTTGTTTCCATGCCGCAGTGCCTCATCATTCTCATCTCATCTTGTTTGCTTGTCTTTTGTTATCTTTTCTCCCATTCTTTCATCCCTCTTATTCCCTCTTCACACATCCTCATTCTCTTTTTTCTCCTCTCTTCTTGTCTGTTCTCTCTTCTCATTTGATCTTTTTTCTTCCCCATTTTCTCCTAATCTCTTCTTCTCTCATCTCTTCTCCTCCATGCTGTCCTCTCTTGCCCTCAGCTCCGCAGGCAGGCCTGATGGGGAAGTGTCGGCGGCCCAGGACGGCCTTCACCAGCCAGCAGCTGCTGGAGCTGGAGAACCAGTTCAAGCTGAACAAGTACCTGTCTCGGCCCAAGCGCTTCGAGGTGGCCACCTCTCTCATGCTCACGGAGACACAGGTAATCAGCAGCCTGGGAGCTATATAGGTGCCATGAGTATAGCCGAGAGGGAGAAAAACACATCCCTATGTAATCAGGTCTTCACTTCTACTGTAGGTTTTATTATTACTGTAAAAATACTTTTTACAGATTGGAGCGAAAGGCCTAAGTGATCTTATTTGATATACATCAAAGTCTAGAAGTTGGCAATGTCATGTCCTTGAAATAAGAAATGAACAGCAAAGTGATTTACAGAGAAAGAGAGAAAAACATAATAGATGTTGAAATAGCATGAAGGTCTGCCATATGGTTCAGAAATAGCATGAAGGTCTGCCATATGGTTCAGAGGTCAAACATAATTTGGAATAATGGCTAATCTGTCTCTGAAGACAGACATGTTTAGGGAGAAGGAATACTGTGATGAAGTGTACAGGCATGAACGTGTTAGAATGTGTTTTAAAGGGTCTATATGATGTACTTGGCACGCAGACACGATAACCTAACAGTGATGATACCCACATTATTACATAGTGTATATATGTTCTAAAGCACACCTCCCTCCCTCCCTCCCTCCCTCCATCCACACCTCCCTCCATCCACACCTCCCTCCCTCCCTCCATCCATCCACACCTCCCTCCACACCTCCCTCCACACCTCCCTCCATCCACACCTCCCTCCCTCCCTCCCTCCCTCCATCCCTCCCTCCACACCTCCCTCCCTCCCTCCATCCCTCCCTCCACACCTCCTCCCTCCCTCCCTCCCTCCATCCCTCCCTCCACACCTCCCTCCCTCCCTCCCTCCATCCACACCTCCCTCCCTCCACACCTCCCTCCCTCCCTCCATCCACACCTCCCTCCCTCCCTCCCTCCCTCCCTCCCTCCCTCCACACCTCCCTCCCTCCCTCCCTCCTCAGGTGAAGATTTGGTTCCAGAACCGCCGTATGAAGTGGAAGCGAAGCCGCAAGGCCAAGGAGCAGTCCGGCCAGCAGGGGTCAGAGGTCAGGCTCCTGGGGTCCAAGCGGTCCGGTAAGCCTGGCGGCGCCGGCGACACCCGTCGCTCCAGCGCCCACGACGACGACGAGGACCTGGAGTGCGAGGAAGAGGAGGAGGAGGAGGAAGATGAGGCCGAGGAGGAGGAGACGGGGTTCCGGGCCTCCGTGGGGGCAATAGGAGGGGCTGGGGGCATGCGGGGGGTGGCGGCGGCCCGTCAGGTGGACTTCTCGCAGCACTCGTCGGAGCTCAGCTACAGCTCCCACGGCTCCTACTCCGAGGACGAGCTGGACGAGCTGAGTGTGGACAGGAGGACCGGCGTGGCGTTATGAGGAAGTGACATCGAGGCCGTCCCGTTAACCATGCTTGTTGCATCCTTGAAATGCACCTTTAGGTATCCACTGTTTGTGACGTGATTGAAGGGCACGGAGCATGGTGCTCAAATCCGCTTTCCTTCTTTGACCCCACTCTTCCCTCTTTATACCCCTGTTGCCCACTCTAATACTTCACAAAAGTGGTACTTTGAGGTGCACTGTCAGAAGTGCAAGTGCACAAGTGCTCAAGTGTGCATCAGCGGGATGCGGCCCTCTTCAGCTTCCTCTGGCTGAATTACATTCCTGACTCTGGGGGACTGACCACTGAAACCTCCCCATGCACTCAGTATGTACAGGCCACTTCTACAGTGGTTTGGACTGAAGAAAAAAGAAGAAAAAGCAAGACTGTTACCTGCTATGAGTTCAGGAGGAGGGGACCATTATTAAAGAAGCTCAACTTCTCTTTTTCCCCTGTTATTACCCAACCCAACATTATGGGATTTTGATATGACAGACTACATCTTCACTGAGTAAAATCCCAAAGTCATCCCCAAGTCCACCCGTTCACAACAACAACAATAATAAGGTCCTTTTTTGTATTTAAATAATCTTTTGGAAATTATAAACTGTGCCAATGCACATACCAAATAGCAGTGATATTGCAATGTAATGCCAAATAGCAGACATTCTTAGTACCATTCACAAGTGTAATTCAGTTAGGCTACAATTGAATGATTCTGGCCTGGTTCCATGTATAGGCCTACATATCACTATTAGAGGACTGATCTGAACAAAAGAGCCATGCTTGTAGATCTCTGTCTGTCTTCTGTCTGTCTGTCTGTCTGAGAAAAGCAAGTCACTTAAAATGAGTTTACTTTAAGCACTGTACAAATGGGATTTCTTTACTTACTCATTTGTCATGTTAGTGGTGTCATTGTTTAATGTTATTTAAATTGTTTAAATTATATTTAATTTATTGGCTTTTAAATAAATTATAGTAATTATTACTAGTCACTGTCTATAGCCTATAAAAAATAAAAAAACATAGCAATGAAAATACATTAGCCAAATAAATGCTGCATTTTCTTAAATGACAAATAAAAACAGTGTGGCTTGGGCAATATTTTTGAAGTCCTTAAACCAGGTGTTGTCCTTGCCATTTCTGCATCTGTGCATTTTGCAGTTGTCTTGTATTGTAACTGGATGTTTTTGTGTCTGCATCTCCTAATCATTTTATATAGGCTAAGCAACAGAAATAATATGTTATTTTGCTTATTCGTTTCCAATTCCTACCTCCTCACAAGGATTTGGTGCTAGCCGAAATCCAGCTACGCAGCCAGCGCTCAGTGTGAAAGATGCATAGGGCTAATAAGCGAGATGGAGACCCTTATTTACGACCGCAGCTTTCAAATATGAATTACTCCGGCAGGTTTACTGATGGTCAAATAATTAAGTTAATGAAGGGGAAGTAAAATAATCAGCACCTTATGGTGATGTCACAAATCCATTTAATTTGTGAAAAAGAAAATTACCCGAGTGACCAAAAGTGGAACTTTAAGCCAAGGGAAGTGTAAGGGCGGTGATTAAATATGAAAGCAGATGGAGAGGAATATTTCTCTACCGTAAGGCTGACAACTGCATATTTATACGCAGTCATTAACCGTGCTTTTAGCTGGCAGCACTGACCGTCAAGCTGCAAGGGAGAGGTTTGATTAAAAAGGGTTTCGAAAAGTGGTCGTGAATATTGTCCCTCTACGGGTCCTGTCGTTACCATGGAGAGTAGTGGAAACATTTCTCTCGCAAAGTTGCTGTCCAAACGAGAAATGGCACATTTTATAAACTTAATATCGGCACTACAATCTGGCTAGACGATTTGGATGATCTGTATTTGTACTCACTCACTGAGTAGTTGTGTGTAGGCTACAAGCCTACAGATATAGCCTACAGCCAATCTATCGACCATTTAAAATGTAATCCCTTACATTTATCAGTGTAACTGTATTTTGCTGTCAACATTGGGGGGGACCAAATCTGTGGTGGAGTCTGAGGGACCCCCAAACAGAATTTCAATACATTTCCTACCATGCAAAAAATATTATTAAAAATCAACAAAAACAACAAGTTGTTAGTTAAGTCAGTCAATTAGGGTATTCCAAACTTTTGACGGACATAGGCATAGGCATGGCATGGATGGATTATGAACCCCTGGGCAGAGATGACCCCCCCCACACTCCTCCAGAGAGGTCCTGAGGCATTCTCCCACGGAAGATTTTTCATTTTTAAAAAAATGACCCTTTAAATGATGACTTCAGGTGAGTTTTGAGAAGGGTGGAGAAGAGGCAACTTCACACAGAGGCTTGGGCTGACAACTGCATATTTATACGCAGTCATTAACCGTGCTTTTAGCTGGCAGCACTGACCGTCAAGCTGCAAGGGAGAGGTTTGATTAAAAAGGGTTTCGAAAAGTGGTCGTGAATATTGTCCCTCTACGGGTCCTGTCGTTACCATGGAGAGTAGTGGAAACATTTCTCTCTCAAAGTTGCTGTCCAAACGAGAAATGGCACATTTTATTAACTTAATATCGGCACTACAATCTGGCTAGACGATTTGGATGATCTGTATTTGTACTCACTCACTGAGTAGTTGTGTGTAGGCTATAAGCCTACAGATATAGCCTACAGCCAATCTTATCGACCATTTAAAATGTAATCCCTTACATTTATCAGTGTAACTGTATTTGCTGTCAATACTGGGGGGACTAAATCTGTGGTGGAGTCTGAGGGACTTCAAACAGAATTTCAATAATACATTTCCTACAAAAAATATTATTGTAATCAACAAAAACAAATGTTGTTAGTTAAGCTCAGTCAATTAGGGTATTCCAAACTTTGACGGACATAGTACAGGTACGGCATGGATGGATTATGAACCCCTGGGCAGAGATGACTTCCACACTCCTCCAGAGAGGTCCTTGAGGCATTCATCGGAAGATTTTTCATTTTTAAAAAATGACCCTTTTAAATGTGGGATGACTTCAGGTGAGTTTTGAGAAGGGTGGAGAAGAGGCAACTTCACACAGAGGTTTGGGCTGACAACTGCATATTTATACGCAGTCATTAACCGTGCTTTTAGCTGGCAGCACTGACCGTCAAGCTGCAAGGGAGAGGTTTGATTAAAAAGGGTTTCGAAAAGTGGTCGTGAATATTGTCCCTCTACGGGTCCTGTCGTTACCATGGAGAGTAGTGGAAACATTTCTCTCTCAAAGTTGCTGTCCAAACGAGAAATGGCACATTTTATTAACTTAATATCGGCACTACAATCTGGCTAGACGATTTGGATGATCTGTATTTGTACTCACTCACTGATTTATTAATGTAAACTCTGAGCAAGGTAAGACCGACCAAGAATCATACAAACGTTAACTTAACGTTAAATTTACAAACACCAGATTCCGCATGGAGTCGCTTAAAGTTAACTTAGGCCAGGCTACTTTGTGTCAAAAATAACGTTAGCCTACTGCTAAATTGTCAGTGTAGCTTCTATGTCAGTGATGTTACAGGCGGCAAGCGCGCATTTTCCAGATGAACTAATTATCTGCAGTTATTAGGCTGCTACTACACACTAAGAACTAGCGTCTCAACATACTTGTCAAGCTCGAGTAACCAATAAGCTTATTGCCAACAAGCGGGTTGTAGCCTACGTTAACGTAACCCATTTACTAGACCCATGTTGTTTAATAAAAATTCTGTCACTTAACGGTATAGTCTAGATCAGGGGTCTCAAACACCCGGCCCGCGGGCCAAATCCTATCTAGAAGCTAGACGATAGATCCAGGTACGCTGACAAATCTCATTTGTAGGCCTACTCTGCTCCACTATGTGCAAGACATCCAGAGCTTGATCCAAACCCAAAATCGCTGCGCAAAGTTTTCAGGAAATAATTGTATTACACGCGAGAAACACAAAGACGTGCATATGTAATGACGCGGAAGCGATGCAGGACATTAGTGTTGCAGAAATTGAAGCAGAAATTAAGCAGAAATAGGCCTACACCAAATGTTGAAAAACGTTCACGTGTGATGAAGTCTTAGGTAAGCTATGTTATTCACCTATTCTAATTCTGAAGGAGAATATCCTTTTGGAGATTATGATCGATCGTCTATGACAGTGATAGTCACGGTGCGTCTGTGAACGGTGTCCACTAAGCATACATACCATGCTTGTTTCGACCCTCTGCCAAACATAGTTTGGAGGTTACAGTGGTAATCGTGATGATAGTGTCCGTAATGGATGTGGTACAGACAGCAGGGCTAGTAGAAATAGGGCTCTAAAGAACTACAAATTCACCCGAATATGATGCGAATTTCTGGGTACTGCAGATTACCCAAGCGATAGGAACTGTTTGACCAGAATACTTTATTGTAGGCCTATATTGTAGTAATCTATTACTAAACCACAACATCTTTAGGTGTTTTCCTGTTAATTTGTTATGTGGGTAATATGAAAAAGGAAAGTAAACCTGCTTAAATATGTTCATCCAGCATTTACTGAAAGGTGCATAATTTGAGGTGCTTGCCATCCAGTGACAAATTAGATGGGTAAATTTACCCCCTTCATAAACTTTTGTTTTACTCAAAGATTTTTACATTTACAGTAGGACTTTTATCTCTGACCACTTTTCAAGCCATGGCCTTTTGAAATTTTGATATAAAACTAATGGTGTTGCTTTCTCAACCCTAATGCCTAGTTTGCCAGGTTTAAAAAGTTATGAGAGGAAATATTTTATTTGGTGTAAACACACACACATACCAGTTTTATGTTTTTCATTTATTTTATAATTTGTATTAATATTTATTTTATCATTATTTTATTTATAAGCTAAGGTTGCTAGCACAGGTGTCTAAAACTAGATAAAAACACTTGCACTTTCTGTTTGCAGTTTTGTGTGGTATTTGAAAAAAAGAACATTGCATTTTCAGAAATAGCCGGCCCTCCAATCAGATGACGTTGGCAGAATTGGCCCCCAGCTCATTTGAGTTTGAGACCCCTGGTCTAGATCGAGACTTAGGTGGAGGCGTCGGCTTGAATAATCGTACTGCTTCACGTTTTGCTGTAACATTTCAGTGGTGCAAGGCATTCACTTAACTTAATAGAAATGCAGGTAAAGGAAATGAGTGGCAGGGACATAAAAGCACATTTACATCTTTCAGTAGCCTACCTTCACGTTATAGCAGTTTCCTGTTTGGTCTGTAGCCTACCACGTGAGCTGACTGTTTGAGCGAGCGAGCCTGTCACGTATCCTAAACCTGTCAAGTTGTTGTCGGCCTGTGATAATACTTCCACTGTGTTATCTGTTCATTCCACAGCAATGCTGACTGACATTCCGGCGAACCCCCTGAATCCCACCTTGCACTGGCCTAGAACAACCAAGTATGGAAAGCGAAACAAGGTGAAGTGATAGATTAACACAGAAGTCTTTCTTGCCACCATCTAGCCTGTAGGCCTGTAGGCCTAGCCTATTCCACCACCATCTAGCCTGTAGGCCTAGCCTATTCCACCACCATCTAGCCTGTAGGCCTAGCCTATTCCACCACCATCTAGCCTGTAGGCCTAGCCTATTCCACCACCATCTATAGGCCTGTAGGCCTAGCCTATTCCACCACCATCTAGCCTGTAGGCCTAGCCTATTCCACCACCATCTAGCCTGTAGGCCTAGCCTATTCCACCACCATCTAGCCTGTAGGCCTATTCCACCACCATCTAGCCTGTAGGCCTAGCCTATTCCACCACCATCTAGCCTGTAGGCCTGTAGGCCTAGCCTATTCCACCACCATCTATAGGCCTATAGGCCTAGGCCTAGCCTATTCCACCACCATCTAGCCTGTAGGCCTAGCCTATTCCACCACCATCTAGCCTGTAGGCCTAGCCTATTCCACCACCATTCAGCCTGTAGGCCTAGCCTATTCCACCACCACCATCTATAGGCCTATAGGCCTAGCCTATTCCACCACCATTCAGCCTGTAGGCCCTAGCCTATTCCACCACCATTCAGCCTGTAGGCCTAGCCTATTCCACCACCATCTAGCCTGTAGGCCTATTCCACCACCATCTAGCCTGTATGCCTAGCCTATTCCACCACCATCTAGCCTGTAGGCCTGTAGGCCTAGCCTATTCCACCACCATCTATAGGCCTATAGGCCTAGCCTATTCCACCACCATCTAGCCTGTAGGCCTAGCCTATTCCACCACCATCTAGCCTGTAGGCCTAGCCTATTCCACCACCATCTATAGGCCTGTAGGCCTAGCCTATTCCACCACCATCTAGCCTGTAGGCCTAGCCTATTCCACCACCATCTAGCCTGTAGGCTCCAGCCTATTCCACCACCATCTAGCCTGTAGGCCTGTAGGCCTAGCCTATTCCACCACCATCTATAGGCCTATAGGCCTAGCCTATTCCACCACCATCTAGCCTGTAGGCCTAGCCTATTCCACCACCATCTAGCCTGTAGGCCTAGCCTATTCCACCACCATCTAGCCTGTAGGCCTAGCCTATTCCACCACCATCTATAGGCCTATAGGCCTAGCCTATTCCACCACCATCTAGCCTGTAGGCCTAGCCTATTCCACCACCATCTAGCCTGTAGGCCTAGCCTATTCCACCACCATCTAGCCTGTAGGCCTAGCCTATTCCACCACCATCTATAGGCCTGTAGGCCTAGCCTATTCCACCACCATCTAGCCTGTAGGCCTAGCCTATTCCACCACCATCTAGCCTGTAGGCCTAGCCTATTCCACCACCATCTAGCCTGTAGGCCTAGCCTATTCCACCACCACCATTCCACCACCATCTAGCCTGTATGCCTAGCCTATTCCACCACCATCCATAGCCTGTAGGCCTAGCCTATTCCACCACCATCTAGCCTGTAGGCCTAGCCTATTCCACCACCATCTAGCCTGTAGGCCTATTCCACCACCATCTAGCCTGTAGGCCTAGCCTATTCCACCACCATCTAGCCTGTAGGCCTAGCCTATTCCACCACCATCTAGCCTGTATGCCTAGCCTATTCCACCACCATCTAGCCTGTAGGCCTAGCCTATTCCACCACCATCTAGCCTGTAGGCCTAGCCTATTCCACCACCATCTATAGGCCTGTAGGCCTAGCCTATTCCACCACCATCTAGCCTGTAGGCCTAGCCTATTCCACCACCATCTAGCCTGTAGGCCTAGCCTATTCCACCACCATCTAGCCTGTAGGCCTAGCCTATTCCACCACCATCTAGCCTGTATGCCTAGCCTATTCCACCACCATCTAGCCTGTAGGCCTAGCCTATTCCACCACCATCTAGCCTGTAGGCCTAGCCTATTCCACCACCATCTAGCCTGTAGGCCTAGCCTATTCCACCACCATCTAGCCTGTAGGCCTAGCCTATTCCACCACCATCGCCTTCATCATCCTTAATTATTATGTTCATCATAATTACCAGCATCCCTCTCTTCTTCCTCCTCCATTTTGGTCCATCATTCATTTCACTTGAAGCCACACAATAAAATAAACTGTTACATCGTATAGCATAGCAACAAATATGTCTGTCGGTCATATTTCTATAGCTTGCATGATGATGAGTGGAATAGTCAATGTGTGGTGAGTTGGAGCTGGTATCTGGTTTAAAACATTTGGGAAATGACTTGATGTTGTTAGAAAGGAACTGTCATTCTATGCTCTGAGATCAGGGTCTTAGTGTAGTCTGCTGGGTCATCTAGAGGCGTTATGTGGTATTGCATCAATATATCAGTGGCAATGACAGCACTAATTAGATATAGTTTGTATTTTAGGCTGTATCCTGAAATCTCTAAGAAATGTAATTGAAACTAAGTGAGTGGACATATTACAGTGTGTGTATTTGTATGTGTGTTTGAGTGTATGTGTTTGTACAGGAGGGGGATTGTCACATGTCAATTTTGTATGTGCTTTTTGTGTGTGTGTGTGTGTGTGTGTGTGGGGGAAGGTGTCTCTAGTCTGTGAGGCTTTCATGTGTGTGTGTGTGTGTCTACTGTGTGTGTTTACTGTGCATTATGTGTATTCATCCAAGTGTGTGTGTGTGTGTGTGTGGTCTGTGTATGTGTGCGGTGTGTGTGTGTTTGTGTGTGTGTGTGTGTGTATGTTTATGGTGTGTCTGTGTGTGTTTGGTGTGTGCGTGTTTAGCAGCAGGCCTCTGCCCCACACCAGTCCCCCTCAGAGTCCCAGAGGCGCAGCTCGTCCCAGAGGCGCAGCAGCTTTCTGGGCGTGGAGACCCTGGTGGAGCTGGTGTGGGAGCGCTGGGAGCTGGGCGGCGAGTTCACCAAGACCCTCTACCTGAAGAACGTGCACGGCAAGCTGCAGCGGCTACGCTTCAGGCCCCCCGCCTCCAAGGCCTTCACCACGCTCTTCCCAAAGGTCATCACCCTGAGTCCTGGCACCTCCTTCTCCATGCCCGTCACCTTCAGGCCACTGGAGCGGGTGAGGACCACAGCACCAGGGCTTTAGGGCTGAATAGAAATGAATAATGAGTAGTTAATAAGTAGTACTTGTTATTGTTAATACGTAGATGTTGTTATATTATATATTAAACTATAAACACAAATCCCAAATCTCAAACTACATTCCCAAAAACTGAACAATTGCCTCAAAACAGTGTGTTCAAAACCAAACACTGTTTTCAGATCATCTCACAAAGCAGTCAAAATGAAAACACTAGTGAGCAGTCATTAGACAGTGCATGAACAAATGAAAAACACAGTGTTCAGGCAGCTCATATAGCTCCAGAAATGTTCATTGTTTACAATACATTGTTTAAAAACAAAACAAAACAAAGCAAAACAGATTTCATAACTCAGTGGATTCGACATTTACTGTAAATCCAGTAAACATAAAGTATTGAGAATGGGGATTTGTGTTTACAGTTTTGAGAAAAGGGTGGAAGGTTTCAAAAAATGTGTTTTAGCAATTGTGAAAAGTTGTATACTGGAAAAGACAGGCATTTCAGTACTGTAAAAGTACAATGTTCTCGGAAAGCCTCACTGATAGTTTTTGTTCCTTGTTGATATGAACCTCCACTGTTCAGCAACCTGTTTACACTCTGAACTAGCTTATATTGGTTGTGTCATTTGAAACATTGTGACCAATTTTGAGTAGTTGTGTTTAACATATGACATCTGTGCTCTATTTGTGTTGACCTTGTGCCACTTGTGGCTACCATTACAATGTGCATCACAATGCAAAATGTGTCTTATTGCATGAGAATGTGTTTAGAGTTTTGCAAAAACAGTCTATTTGTGTCTGTTGCAAGTTGTGTTTTATAGCCTATGTGAAAACTTTTTAAAGTTTTGGCAAAAGGGAGATCGATTCAAGAAATGTGTTCAGGCAACTGAGGATTTAGTGAAAATTAGTGATCATTGGTGAGCATTAGTGAGAATTCTGGCAACTCGATCACCCATCGATTCAATGGAAATACACTGACCAGAAAGCTGTTTTCTATTATGACGTATCAGAATCGCCCTGAAAAACAGAAAAGGGCCGATTAGAGTGATGTGACGCCCCGTTGTTCTGACTTTGTCGTGTGCGTTGCCCCATTCACTTCAACAGATTCTATTCCATTTTGTTGATCGCTTGCCATAAATCACCATTGTGTTGTCGGCTGTGTGTGTAGGCCTTTATCATCTATCATCTGTTAGTATCTTTATATCTTTAGAATTTTTATATTCTATAGTAAGACATTGCAGAGACATGGGAGCATGTAGAGATGGAGTTGCAGAGACATGGGAGCATGTAGAGATGGAGTTGCTTTTTTATTCTGTCTGTCCACGTCTCTTGGTCAGTGTGAGTACCAGGACACAATTGAGTTCCAGAGCAAAGAGGGCACGTTCCAAGTGTCCCTCCGGGCCACCATACCCCGTCACAGCCTGGAGCTTCCTGAGCAGGTGCAGCTGCCTGCTTGTGCTGCCCACCACAGCACCCAGACCACCTTTACCCTCCACAATCCCAGGTGCGCTGAGCCACTGTGGATAAATGTTGCTGTAGTCTCTGAATTATGATCGTAGTCCAGCACTTTTTAAGAAATCAGTTTTTGAATATAGGACCTATACTATGGACACACACCTGTTTACTTCAGCCATGTTGTTAAAAACATACTATTTTGTGTGCTAGTGTCACTTTGCTAAAAGAAAAATATATGTGCAAGGTCTCACCAATCCTCTCTTGTGTAAACTTGTTTTATGTGTAGTGAGCTTTCATATCTCTCTCTCTCTCTCTTTCTTTATCTCCACTACCAGTAAGCTGCGCACCGGTTTCAGCTGGGAGGTGGATGGTCCGTTTCAGCTCTCTCCAGAGAGTGGGGTGCTGGCGCCGGGCGAGGGGGCTCAGGTCACGGCACTCTTCCGCCCCCTAGAGGCACGGGTGTATCAGACAGAGGCCCGCTGTGCCTTTGGGGACCAGGGAGAGAACAGCTGCTCTATGCTCCTACAGGGCCTGTGTGAGTCACTCAGACCAATCAAGGAAAACCTTACATTACTAGAGTATTACAGTAGTGCTGAAATGTTTAATTGTGTGTGTGTGTGTGTGTGTGTGTGTGTGTGTGTGTGTGTTTTTAGATTTTGTCATCTGTTGTGCTTTTTTGTTTTTTGTTTACTTAGTTGACTTAGTTCACATCACGTGTTGCATTCTACACAGTGGAAATTGTCCACAACCCTGCCTTCAAAGACAAAAAGCACATTAAGGTCTGGAAATAAGTGGATCAGACATTCCTGCGGTTTTGCAGTTGCGGCTATCAAGAACATGCTGTACTCGGAGAATAACTCACAGTTTTGTGGCAATCAAATCATTTGGGGGCTACCTCAGTGTGGAGTCCAGAAGACAGTGAATTAACAGTATGCATGTGACTGGTTTTGTGTGCTGTCATCATATTGCCCCCTCTCTCTCTAGCTAAGTACCCCTACCTGGAGATAAGATCCCCGGGAGGGGAGGAGGGCTGTAAGCTGCTGGAGTTCGGAACCGTGGCCTTCGGTAGCTCCCAGGAAAAGCACTTTGAGATATTCAACCCCTCTCCAGTGAGTCTACATAGTGGTGCAGTCTGTGTCATGGACTGTTTATAGTTCTGCAGATCATTGTAATGGATAGTTTTTGGTGAATATGCAAATAGATAAGAATTATGGAAACACCCCCAGACCACCATTCAAACAGGATGGGTCCTGATTTTTTTCTTCCTTGTGTTTCTTTCCTCATTTCTTTTCTTCTTTCTGTCTTGTCTTAATTTCTTCTTTTTTCCTCTCCCTCTCTCCCTCTCTTTCTCTCTCTCTCTCTCCATCTCACTCTGCTCCTCTCTAACTGATGGTTGACTCTCTCTCTCTCTCTCTCTGTTCTCTCTCCCTTTCTTAGGTGACCTCGTCCTTCTCCCTATCGCGCCTGCAGCGGCCCGCTCTGTTGGACAGTGTGTTTGAGTGCTCGGTGTGCGAGGGCCTGCTGACCCCAGGGTCGTCCGTGCAGGTGCCCGTGTGTTTCTCCCCGGTGGCAGTGGATAGCAGCAGTGTGGAGTACCTCTGTCTCTCGTCACCCGGGGCCCTGAGCAAACAGCTGGTCAAACTCACCGGCTCCTGCTGTGGTTTGTTCACACTCAACACATTTGAAAATGACCCTTTGGTTGACATACCAAGGACAAACCTGTTGCTGTACTCTTTCATGCAAAAATTCCAACAGAGGCCTAGGAGCAACCACACTGGCTTGTTAATGTATATTACCAGTTAATGTGTGCATGTACTGGTATGTATGGTATGGTACTATTATGTACTAGCCTGGCGGACATGCTTTGGGGATGCTTCATTCACTTCTGATCTCCAAGGGGGGCATAACCACCAATAAAATTAAACTTAAATTGGTACATTGAACTCTAACCAGATCTTTTCGAAAGTAAAGCAAACACATCTTTCTAGTAAATAAAAGTTTTAAATGTAGTTGTTTACTCAAGTTCAAAGAAAATACACGTCTGTGTCGTTTAACACTGACACCATCAGCATAGCTAATGGATGTGGGCAATGCACTTCTAACTGTACTCATATCATATATCATCTGATCTGTCATCATATCAAGCCCACCCCATGCCAGATAAATCGGTTGTGATTCCTAGATTTTGGCTGATTCAGAAATCGTCTTGAACGGGAATGTCACCAGACGGACCTGCTGAGCCAATTCAAATGTGCTCACAGATTCTTCTGGGTTCACCCAGTCTAATTATGTGCATCATTTAATGAAACATTTAAACTTTTCAAAATGTAAAAAAAAAACTGAGTACAAGTATTCAAAAACATAAAACACCAAAATACAGTTTATCAAAGGTTCTTTATTTAGTCAATATCATTTTGCCCATTTGTTTCTCCCCTTTATCACTAGTGCATGTAGAATGATGGGTGTCCTTCCCCTGCAGGTCCGCTGATGTCCCTGAGCGCGTCCGTGCTGGACTTTGGCTGCGTGGCAGAGGACGGGCGGGCCACGCGCGTCCTGCAGCTCACCAACTCCTCGGCCGTGGAGGGGCACTACCAGTTTGACGTTGGCGTGGACGGGCACAGCGTCTTCAGCGTGGAGCCGCCCAGGGGCACGGTGGCCCCCAACACCTCTCTCAGCGTCCAGCTGCACTTCTGCCCGCGCCACCCCATCCCCCACCGCCGCAGACTGACCTGTCTGGTCCTGCACAGGGTGGGAACACGCCCCACAGCACACAAGCACACAAAGCAGCACAATCTGCTCACTTAAACAAAGAAGCCGTACATGTATAGAAATGTAAAAAATCAGCTCTATAGGCCAAATATGTTTGCGTATGTAAGGAATTTGGTCTCTGCATTTATCCCATCTGTGAATTAGTGAGACACACAGAGCACACACTAACCTGGAGCAGTGAGCTGCCTGCTACAGCGGCGCTTGAGGAGCAGTGAGGGGTTAGGTACCTTGCTCAAGGGCACTTCAGCCATGGATGTGGGCATGGGAGAGCAGTGGTCAACCACTTCCCCCGCCCACATTTTACCTACTGGTCGGGGATCGAACCGGCAACCGTTCGGTACCAAACCCGAAGCCCTAACAAGCAAGCAGGGTCTGAATTTACATAGAATGTCTTAATATGATTTTTGTTGTTGTTATTTGGATGGTCATTGAGTTTGTTGATTGATTGAATGGTTAATTGATCAGTAAATTTATGAAGTTGGTCAACAGTGAAACAACAGTGAAATTTGACCCCCTGACATACAGGAGCCTCTGTTCCTGGATGTGATTGGCACCTGTCACTCAGAGCAGCTGAAGCCGCTGGTGCTGCGTCCGCGTCACCTGAGCCTGTACCTGCAGCACCTGCGGCGCGGACTCACCGTCTACCCGCCAGACATCCTCAGCGCCATGCTGGCCCAGAAAACACTGCAGCTGGACCAGGACGGCGTCCTCAACATGCCACAGGTGTGTGTGTGTGTGTGTGTGTGGGTGTGTGTGTGTGTGTGTGTGTGTGTGTGTGTGTGTGTGTGTGTGTGTGTGGGTGTGTGTGTGGGTGTGTGTGCGTGTGCATGCGTGTGGGTTGTGCGTGCGTGTGTGTGTGTGTGTGTGGGTGTGTGTGCGTGTGTGTGTGGGTGTGTGCGTGTGCATGCGTGTGGGTGTGCGTGCGTGCGTGTGTGTGTGCGTGTGTGTGCGTGTGTGTGTGTGGGTGTGTGTGCGTGTGTGCGTGTGCGTGCGTGTGTGTGGGTGTGCGTGCGTGCGTGCGTGCATGCGTGCGTGCGCGCATGCGTGTGTGTGTGTGTGATATTGGAATAAGTTCACTTCAGATGATAAACAAATCAGTGTCTCTGTGTGTGTACATGTGTGTGTGTGTGGTTGTGATATCCTCATACTTCACCTCAGATGTCATGTAGCAAATCTGCAAAAAAAAAAAGAAATCCTCATTTTGTTATCCTCACTACTGTTTTGGATATGTTTGCTCTTTAACGACTTTACTTTTCTGCATTTGAATCATGCGTTCTTCATGTGTGCCTAAAGCTTCACTTTTCTGCATTTGAATCATGCGTTCCTCATGTGTGTCTAAAGCATTAACATCCCCTCACTGCAGGATTTGTCACAGGAAGTCGTTCCCTCTGACCCCCTGATGCCGATGACCCCAATGGACGAGTACTTCCTGGTGGAGACGGCAGTGTCCGTCAAGCGCCCCCCTCGTGGTGCCCCCCACCCCGGCTGCCACGTGTCCGTGGAGCCCCCCGAGCTGCTCTTCTACGAGGCCCCGCACTCGCGCTCCCTGACCCTCACCAACCACACCAAGGGCAAGCTCTGCCTGCTCTGGACCCCCGGGGGCCCGGACTCCCCGTTCAGCGTGGCCCCCGAGACCTGCGAGCTGGGGCCCCTGAAGACCACGGACTTCAGAGTCACCTACTGCCCCCGTCAGGCCAACACTGTGCATGCCGCTCAGCTGGAGTGCTTCGCCGTCTATAAGGTACCAGCAGAGCATCTCGGGGGCCAGTGAGGAACAGGGGAACACAGCAGAGTTGTCTATCTATCTATCTATCTCTCTATCTATCTATCTATCTAATGGGAGAGGAACAGGGGAACACAGCAGAGTGGTCTAGTGATGGGAGAGGAACAGGGGAACACAGCAGAGTGGTCTAGTGATGGGAGAGGAACAGGGGAACACAGCAGAGTGGTCTAGTGATGGGAGAGGAAGAGGGGAACACAGCAGAGTGGTCTATCTCTCTATCTATCTATCTATCTATAATGGGAGAGGAACAGGGGAACACAGCAGAGTTGTATAGTAATGGGAGAGGATTTTTCTGTGATCTTGTTTATGTTTATGTCCATGTTTATGTTTATGTTTAGGATATTTGGTAGATGCTTTTGTCCAAAGATCATGCTAAGCTAAATGTTAACTTGTTAAAAGACCAGCAAAGCTTTATACAGTACAGTACATAGACCAATATACATGTATTTCCAACATACATGATATATACCAATATATTTCCAGAATAGCAGCTTCATTTCATAGCTATATTCACTACATGTACATGCTGAAACCTGAAACATGCTAATCACTACACTCACATTTGAGTGTTATTGGGGTCAGGCCTCTAAGTACACCTGCTTTTGAGGGACTTAGATGTGTGATTTTGACCTGAGCACGGACATAGTCTTAATTTCCCTTACCGATTAACCATTTACCAAAATACTTGGTGATTCATTCAATACTGTAGGCCTGTAGTTGACCACTAATGGACTAGTTGTTGCGGTCCTAATCTCGTGTGACGCGTGCAGGTGCTGCGGGACTACCGACTGACGGAGGAAGTGACCCTGTGCCCCCCGTGGTGTGTGACGGTGAGGGTGAGTGGACACTCCTTCCAGCCCGGCCGGGAGCCCTTCCTCCCCCGCTGCAGCCTGACCAGTCCTCATGTGGTGAGTCACGTATTTAAAAAGCAGAAGTATACTTCTGTGGACACGCCATTGCACAATGTGTACATGTGTGGTCTCCAGAGTATTCTCATTATGTTGCTGTTGTAAACTTATGAACGCAAGTCAATGCACATCCGTCTTCTGTCTGAATGGAGAGAAAGTTGTGGATGCTGCATGGACAGGTTGTGATGTTGATATCATATGTGTGTCCTATAATCTCAATTTAACAACAGTGACAGAGAGCTCAGGCTAAAAGCTCTCCTAAGGCAAAAAAGCAATCCCGTCAGTTATCACCTTGTTATAAAGCTGTGTGTTCAGGATCCTTAGCTATAACTATCTATCTATCTATCTATCTCTCTATCTCTCTATCTATCTATCTATCTACAGTATCTATCTATCTCTCTATCTATCTATCTCTCTATCTCTCTATCTACAGTATCTATCTATCTCTGTCTTTCTGTTTGGATTCGTTCATCATCTCCTTCCCATTCCTCGTTTCTCCAGGTGTTCCCAGCTCTGCCTGAGGTGTCGTACCGCACGGTTCTGCTGCAGAACACAGGTGACCTGCCTCTGCTGTTCCGTCTGGGCTGTGAGGAGTGTCCAGCCGTGTCAGTGCTGCCCTCTAGTGGTCTGGTGCCGCCTGGCAGCCACCAGGTGCTCTGCCTCAGGTCAACCCCCTCAGAGGAGCGCACGGACGCCCTGACCCTACCAGTGCACCTCAACGCCAGCCCCAAACACACTCAGGTATGCCACATACACACACACACACACACACAGACACACACACAACACACACACACACACACACACACACACACACCCACACATACACACACAACACACACACACACCCACACATACACACACACCCACACATACACCCACACGCACAACACACACACACACTGTAGCGTTTCCTCACTTGTATCCACCAGCAGGTTATTGGACACTCAAACGTCAAACCTATCTCCTATACCACCTAACACATTATAACATTATTAACTAAACAATTCAGACAACCAATGCTTCAGCCAACGTGCCACCTTCATGCCCAACCTGTCAACAGTGTAGCCAGAGCTTCCCCCTCTGTCAAATCGAGGCAGGGGAATAAGGACAATCAGCATTTACCACTCTTCCCGTCAGAATAAAGTCCAGCTGGGTCCCGTTATATCCTCAAAATCAGGAGAAAACCCATAATCCCACCCAGACTTATTCATATATCCACAGAGAAAAAGTGGGCTTACTCCATGCGCACCGGGAGGGGGAAACCCCTAATAAAGACGCTCCGACCAGGGAAAATTGCCTTTGGCTTCCTTTCGGAAAAAGGTTGTATTGCTTTTTTTGGTTCCAATAAATGAAGTAAAATGATTTGTAATATTCAGCAAAACATACGTATGGGTATAACAATAATAAAAAGAAAAATAAAGGAAAACAATGTATGAGACGAAAAGTTAAACTCCAACAAACACCAAGACGCACACACTCTCATTCCCTCTCAATCGTTATATGAATCCCCTCAGGGGCGCCGCAGGTGATTTACTGTGTACCGACCCTCCACCTAACAGGATTTATCCCACTGCTTGGTTGAATTTCCCTTTGTCCTACGTAATTTAGAACGACCATTAACCGTATGTTATCTGCACACCTAAGAAGTAGGGTTTTTTTTGGCCGTATCACACTTGTATATTAATTCGCCGAACTCGTGAAGTTTAAATGAACTGTCACGTTGCATCCGAGCTGTAAAATGCAGACGTTCAGAACGGGAGCGTACCTATGTTCCCCGGGTCCTATGTTCCCTGGGTCCTATGTTCCCCGCTTTGTATGAGACCAGGGAACATAGGACCCTTTTTTAAAACCCTAACCATAACCCTAACCCTAATCCTAACCCTAACCCCGAGCGGGAAACATAGGACCTGGGGAACATAGGGATGACCCCTTCAGAACATAGCAACATTGTAGCATATGACGGAGGTGGCTTTTAGCTAGATGGAAGACAGCAGGCTAAGTA
>NC_063191.1:36591892-36599392 GCF_017589495.1 Alosa alosa | reverse complement strand
GTACTCTAAATCCCCATAGAGGCAGGCAGATTTTTATTTTTAAAGGCCAGTTATTTCATGGATCCAGGATACTATGCATCCTGATAAAGTCTCCTTGGCCCATGGGGCTTTAAGGAAATACCCCCACATCATCACATAGCCTTCACCATATCTCACAAATGGGGTACTTTCCATAAGATCATCTCTCAATGCAAATCAAACCAGCTATTAGGCTAACTGAAATAAAACCATGCCAATCTCTAGGTATTGTGAAGGATATATGATGATGTGTGACTATTTTAATTCCAAAGGCCAAGGGGACTTTATCAGGATGCATAGTATCCTGGATCCATGAAATAACTGGCCTTTAAAAATAAATCTGCCTGCCTCTATGGGAATTTAACATAGGGGTATGTATACTTATGAGCCTCTGAATTTTAAGGAAGAACATTTATTTATTTATGATACATTATTCATTCACAAAGAAAATTGGTGTCCTTAAAGGTAGGATTTTTCCTCATTTTTTAAAAATTAAGGCATTAAGATCAATTTCCAAAAGATGATTTTTTTATTCCTCTTTTTATTTAACTTTAGCATGTGTATGTACAGCGTATGTAAACTTATGAACACAACTGTGTGTGTGTGTGTGTGTGTGTGGGTGGGTGGGTCTGTTTGGTGGATATGTGAGTGTGTGAGACACAGTGAAGGAAAAGAGCCGCTCTATGTTTCTCTATGTCGTCCCCCAGGCTGGCAGTGCTGTGGTGGATCTGGGTGAGCTGTTGGCGGGTGGCTGTAAGTCCTTCGAGGTCCCTTTGGTCAACAATGGCAGCTGCCCGCTCAGCTTCTCCATCAGTGTCCAGCAGAGCGTCACCGATCCCAGCTCTGCAGAAGAGGCTTATGACGACCCTTCGGGTGAATATGACAGTGGTGTGCCGCCTGCCAGCAATTGCAGCCAGCCAATTGTGTATAGTTGTATCTAGCGTTCTGTTGTGTAGTTTTAGGTAGGCTTGGTGGGTGATCTGGGGTCCTGTTGTGTAGTTTTAGGTAGGCTTGGTGGTTGATCTAGCATTCTGTTGTGTAGTTTTAGGTAGGCTTGGTGGTTGATCTAGCATTCTGTTGTGTAGTTTTAGGTAGGCTTGGTGGGTGATCTGGGGTCCTGTTGTGTAGTTTTAGGTAGGATTAGTTGTTGATTGGCCTCTGTGGCAGCGCATGTTGTGTCATGAAGGAGTGCCTTTACGGATCCCGGGTACAACATGCGGCATGTTTGCGGCTGCTGCCGGCCATTTGTGTATGATTGTTGTAATTTGGTACAACATGTGGCATGTTTGCGACTGCTGCCGGCCATTTGTGTATGATTGTTGTAATTTGGTACAATATGCGGCATGTTTGCGACTGCTGCCGGCCATTTGTGTATGATTGTTGTAATTTGGTACAACATGCGGCATGTTTGCGGCTGCTGCCGGCCATGTGTGTATGATTGTTGTAATTTGGTACAACATGTGGCATGTTTGCGGCTGCTGATTGTTGTAATTTGGTACAACATGCGGCATGTTTGCGGCTGCTGATTGTTGTAATTTGGTTGTTAATTGGCCACTGTGGGAAGCCCCTTTCTTGTGTATGTCCGAATTACAACTCATCTCCTCTCTCGATATCTGTCTCTTTCTCTCTCTCTCTCTCTCTCTCTCTGTCTGTCTGTCTGTCTCTGCCTCTCTCTTTCTCTCTCTCTCTCTCTCTGTCTGTCTCTCCCTCTCTCTCTCTGTCTGTCTGTCTCTCTCTCTCTCTCTCTCTCTCTGTCTCTCTCTCTCTCTCTCTCTCTCTCTCTCTCTCTCTCTCTCTCCTGCTGCAGCTCTGGAGTTGGATGTCCAGAGTGGTGTGGTCCCGGCCCGCTCCCGTCTCCTGCTGCGCTGCACGGTCACTCTGCCCCGCCGAGCCCTCTACTGCTGGGACCTCAGCTACCACACACTCAACGCTCATGGTAGAGCTACATAGATAAACATATACAGTATACACACACACACACTTACATTCTTCAGCTCTGGAAAAGTAAATTACAGCAAAGTACACAGACAGAGAAGCACAATTACACTCGGTTACTCACTTAAAAATGCACATTTGTGAAGGTGATGAAAGTATATCTAATTTTAACAGTAAGGTAAATTTGACCAGATAGGAAATGCTGTGTGCTTAGTGCTGTACACTGCCCTCTTCCTCCTCCTCCTCTTCCTCATCTTCCTCTTCCTTCTCCTCCTCCTCTTCCTCCTCTTTCTCCTCCTCTTCCTCCTCCTCTTCCTTCTCCTCCTCCTCTTCATCCTCCCCCTGCTCCTGCTCCTCCGCTGCAGGCTGTGCGATGGGTGATGCCCAGCCGCTGTGCCTGGTGCGTGGGCAGGGCGTGTTCCCCATGCTGGAGGTGACGGACGCGCGGGGCAGCGGTGCCGCTGAGGGCCTGAGCAAGCTGCAGCTGTGGAGCCTCCTCTCCCTGGAGCCCCTCAACACCTGCCTGCGCCGCCACCCCAGCCCCCTGGAGCTCACCCACAGGGTGCCCACCAGACACAGGTACGACCCACAGGGTGCCCACCCGACACAGGTACGACCCACAGGGTGCCCACTAGACACAGGTATGACCCACAGGGTGCCCACCCGACACAGGGTGCCCAACCGACACAGGTACGACCCACAGGGTGCCCACCCGACACAGGTATGACCCACAGGGTGCCCACAAGACACAGGTACGACCCACAGGGTGCCCACCCGACACAGGTACGACCCACAGGGTGCCCACTAGACACAGGTACGACCCACAGGGTGCCCATCCGACACAGGTACGACCCACAGGGTGCCCACTATACACAGGTATGACCCACAGGTTGCCCACTATACACAGGTATGACCCACAGGGTGCCGACCCGACACAGGTACGACCCACAGGGTGCCCACCCGACACAGGGTGCCTAACCGACACAGGTACGACCCACAGGGTGCCCACCCGACACAGGTATGACCCACAGGGTGCCCACCCGACACAGGTACAACCCACAGGGTGCCCAATAGACACAGGTATGACCCACAGGGTGCCCACCCGACACAGGTACGACCCACAGGGTGCCCACTAGACACAGGTACGACCCACAGGGTGCCCACCCGACACAGGGTGCCCAACCGACACAGGGTGCCCATACGACCCACAGGGTGCCCACCCGACACAGGGTGCCCAACCGACACAGGTACGACCCACAGGGTGCCCACTAGACACAGGTATGACCCACAGGGTGCCCTGCCCACCCGACACAGGTACGACCCACAGGGTGCCCACCAGACACAGGTACAACCCACAGGGTGCCCACCAGACACAGGTACGACCCACAGGGTGCCCACCCGACACAGGGTGCCCACCAGACACAGGTACAACCCACAGGGTGCCCACCCGACACAGGTACGACCCACAGGGTGCCCACTAGACACAGGTATGACCCACAGGGTGCCCACCCGACACAGGTACGACCCACAGGGTGCCCACCAGACACAGGTATGGTAGCTATGATAAGGATTAGGCCAAACCTGATGGAGGAATGTGATATATTTGACTGTAATTAAGTCTTTGTTAGGTAAAAGATGATAAGCCTCTCTCCTCCAACCCATTTCTCTGACCCTTGTGTGTAACATTGTTCTGATCATGTCTTTATATATAATTTATATTTAATGTTTTAACAGACATCTGATGTTTCTCATCTCTCTCTCTCTCTCTCTCTCCTCCAGTCTGAGGCACTGTCCATCTGTCTTCACGTCGTCCATGTTGGACTTTAACTGTGGAGCTGCTCCGCTGGGCTCAGAAGCCTCCTGTATTCTCCTGCTGTTTGAGAACACCGGCAGTGTCCCGGTACAATGGTAAGGAATGGGAATGAATCAGAACCATAGTGGATTAAATAATCATTTAGAGTTGGCAGTCACTGGTGTGTCTACTGTAAGTCTCTGAATATTTTCTCTCTCTGTCTCTCTGTGTACTCTTGTGCTGCATCATCTCTCTCCCTTTCTATCCATTTCTTTCTCCCTCATTCTCTCTCACTCTATCTCTCTCTCTCTCTCTGTGAGTGTGTACAAATATTTTAGCATGAAAACAACCATACTTATCTATGTATGTGAGCAATATGGAGATCCCACATGAATAAGTGTGCACATGCCCGTTCTCCGTAGTGACCACCTCACGAGCAGTGTGTGTTGTGATGTAATTTCCCCCTCATGTGCAGTGTGTTGTGATGTCATTTCCCCCTCAGGAGCTTCCTGCTCCCGGAGGACCAGCAGATTGAGCTGGAGTACTGGGCAGAGAGCGGAGACTTCACCCCCACGGAGCTGCACCTCATGAGGGTGCAGGACAACCGCCTCTTCTCCATCTCCCCGCGCTCCGGGAGTTTACCACCAGGCCAGCAGAGGGCAGTGCAGTTCACCTACAGGTCAGACATGCACACTGCATGGTCAGTTACTTCAAATTAACCCAAACAGAATCCCACACGCAAACTGGATTATCTCCATATAGTATCATGGCACTGCATACAAGGTGCTTTGTATTTCTTTAATGTGATGATGATTATATTGATAATGGTAAGGATATTGATAATGATAATGTACCGTGGTTTATATTTTCACTTAGTCTATCCTGTGATTTTAAGGTCATCAGATCCTCCTATAATTGTCACTATCAAAATGTCACAATGCAAACGTTAAAACATTTTATACACATGTAATTGTAACATTTTTTTTTTTTCAGTTGTAAGCATTTACTTGCTGCTGTTAAATGTGTCATAATCTGATAATCTCATCATAATCTCAGAGTCTTATAATGTGGCGTTGTTGAACTATTCTGTCTTGTACTTGCACTGTGTGAGTGTGTATGTGCTGTGAGTGTTTTGTCTTCTCTGCAGACATGAGTTTGCCGGCACTGACCGCCTGCCTGTGTTGCTGAAGCTCTCCTACGGCCGAGAGATCCTGGTGAGAGAGAGAGCTTGGCCCTGACCCCGCACTGCCCCTTTCTCTAAAAAAAATAAAAATGAAAAACAGACTCCCCCACCACCACCACCACTTATTACAAGATTATCGGTCTCTCAGAATAAATCCTAATCTCTTTAAAATTCCCAGTCAACAGTTGGGATTGTCCCAGCAGAAATTCATATACTCACATTTAATACAATACATTTCCTAGAAAGGGTTTTCATGGGCAGACCACAACACCACCAATCCCTGAACCCCAAACCCAAAAGCACTTCTGTCAGCCTAGTCTCTCATGAATTTCTCTGGAGAAATTGAATGCATCTGCCCGAATACCTGTCTGAGAAACCCAGTAATTTGTAGGGTGAACCCAACCTCGGTCTGTCTGGTGTCTGTGAGAATTGACTGATATGAGCACTTCCTCAAGATTTGAGTTTGGTCTGTGTAGTTTGTCCAGGTTGATGAGCATCAACATGTAGCCCAGTGGAGCCATTACACTGCCCCAGCCCCAATTAGCATTGGTCCATTTTTGCTCATTGTCCCAATTTGCGTGTTGCCCCTCAATAAGATTCAGGCTAAGTGAGCTTTCAGCGTGTTCAGGTACACCTACTGTGAGTGTTTTAAAACCAGTGCCCTGCGCACTCCTAATGTGTGTGTGTGTGTGTGTGTGTGTGTTATGTGTGTGTGTGTGTATGTGTGTGTGTGTGTGTGTGTGTGTGTGTGTGTGTGTGTGTGTGCGTGTGTGTGTGTGTGCTACTTAGCTGAACTTTTTAGGAGTTACGGTAGAGCGAGACCAGCACTACCTCCACTTCACCTCCAGCACACACACCTTGGCCCCTGTGGTCATCGGAGGCTTCAACCCCCCTAAACAGGTCTGTGCTCAGTCCACCCCTCTTCATGCTGCACGGCTTTGCTTCTGTTGCCAGCTGATGATTTGACGCCCTAATGACCCCCCCTTCATAGTTTATTCAGCTGATGTAGATTTGCTACTGTGTGTGGTGATATATTTATCTCTGCCGTAGTAGTAGTGACTGACAGGCCTATGAGACAAAGTAAACATTTGTGACACCTACCTATAAATTGGGTATGTGTAGAGATATATGGTCAGTGTCATGGGTTTTCGCCTCCCTCTGCTACAGATCTAACAGAGTAACAGATCTGTATGAATTGACAGAGATATTTGCTGATTATTACACGGCTCTTCAGAGTGCTGCAGAAAGTTCCATTCACATGAATGGGCCTTCCCAACGTTCGTGCCCATGTTAAGTAAGGTATAATGTATAGAACGCAGGTCATTATTGGGAAAATAAGTCCCGACAGGGCTTGTTTCGCCCTGAAGGGACTTATTTTCCCATAATGACCAGCGTTCTATACATTATCCCGCTTATTATACGGCTACTTGCCAAAACGAAAAAAATAAACTCCACGATATGTCTCTTTACACTTATTTGTTACCGTTTTGTCGTGGCTTTTGCTGAGAAACAAATAGTTTGACACGCTGAACTTGAATCAAACATTCTTTAGAACACAGCTGATTAACCGTCTGCTTTCACTTTTTAATGAAGTTCCAATGCAAGAAGTGACCGGAATACTTGCGGAGTGATATGATCAGCAGCATAAAACCCGTTGCCATTGACAGCGGTAGTTATATGTTTGCAGCGGTAATTACATGAATTCATTTTACCGTAGAACGTTGGGAAATCCCATTCAAGTCAATGGAGCGTTCTACTATCATTGTGAAGAGCCGTATAATAAGTAAGGGATAATGGACGACACGGTGGTCTGTTCACAGAAGTTAATGCACGGTCGAGGTTGTAAAACGGCCCCGACGCGAAGCGGAAGTAAGTGCATTAATTTCTGTGAACAGACCACCGTGGAGAACATTATCCCGCTTATTCCACTGTTGCCACTTGCGTTGTGTTCATTTCCTGTTACAATTTAAACGTTTTAATCGCTAAAACTGTCTTGTTTGTAGAGCTAATTTCTTCCGACACATATCAACTAATTTCTCAACTTGCAGGACAAACTGCCGTTACTAGTTCTAAATGGATGGTTGCTACGGCCAAAGGCCAGTCGTTAGTTCTATCTCTCTCGTTGTGAAGCGGGCGTATCCCAAGATTCTGATGAACTTTAGCTGAATTTTACTATGTTCTGAACGTCTGCATTTTACAGCTCGAATGCAACGTGACAGTTCATTTAAACTTAACAACGAGTTCGGCGAATTAATATACAAATGTGATACGGCCAAAAAAATGGATCTACTTCATAGGTGTGCAAATATGTAAACATACGGTTAATGGTGGTTCTAAATTACGTAGGACAATGGGAAATTCAACCAAGCAGTGTAATAAATCTATATAATCACCGGCAAAGTATATAATCACTGCTGTCAATGGCAACGGGTTGATTAACGTCCTGTTCGCTTATTGCAATGGAATTTCATTGAAAGGGAAAGTAAGCTAGTAAGACGTTGCCACGCAACACCTGAAACTGTCAAGTTCTATCTGTGTGGCGAACTATGTATTTTGTCAGCGGAAGACACGA
>NC_063191.1:36576892-36581892 GCF_017589495.1 Alosa alosa | reverse complement strand
GGAGGATGTGTGTGTGAGTGCAATGGAGGATGTGTGTGTGTGTGTGAGTGCAATGGAGGATGTGTGTGTGTGTGTGTGTGAGTGCAATGGAGGATGTGTGTGTGTGTGTGTGAGTGCAATGGAGGATGTGTGTGTGTGTGTGTGTGTGAGTGCAATGGAGGATGTGTGTGAGTGCAGTGGAGGATGTGTGTGTGTCTGTGTGAGTGCAATGGAGGATGTGTGTGTGTGTGTGTGTGTGTGTGTGAGTGCAATGGAGGATGTGTGTGTGTGTGAGTGCAATGGAGGATGTGTGTGTGAGTGCAATGGAGGATGTGTGTGTGTGTGTGAGTGCAATGGAGGATGTGTGTGTGTGTGTGAGTGCAATGGAGGATATGTGTGTGTGTGTGTGAGTGGGAGACAGGGGGTCCCTGCCTGAAGGCAGTGGTTTGTGACTTTCCCCCCTTTTTTAAACAACCAAACATGATATAACACCACTGATGATATAACACCACTGCACTTAAAGATCAATCCTATCCTGGGGCATATGACCTGACCTAAGACTCTAAGGCTGCGGTCCTTCAATGTGTGCAGCAAGCTCCTCAGGATGTTCTACCAGTCTGTTGTGGCCAGCGTCCTCTTCTATGCAGTGGTATGCTGGGGAGGAAGCACAAAGAAGAAGGATGCTGGGTGAATTGACAGGCTGGTAAGGAAAGCTGGCTCTGTAGTGGGAGCTGAACTGGAGTGCATCACTTCAATATCTGACAAAAGGACCCTGAACAAACTGATCAACATCTTGGACAATGAATGTCATCTGCTCTACAGCACTATCAAAAACCAAAAGAGCTTGATCAGATGGAGACTTCGCTCACTGCCATGAACAACTGAAAGGCTGAGGAAGTCATTTGTTCTCTTTAGAGAACATCTCCTCTCATAGCAACACTTACAACATGTCTTACTGATCCTAGCACTCACCAGCCATCTTAAACTGACAAGTAACTGTTAAAAACAGCACTCACTGATGCACTTATTCTTACTGTACTCTAATGTTTTTAAATTGTCCTAAAATTGTTGAGAATTGCTCTAAAACTTAAACTGTTTACCATGTTGTTAGTCGCTTTGGCTAAAAATGCGTCAGCCAAATGTAATGTAATGTAATGTAGACTTCTCTGCTTAGTCTGTCTGCCTCTCCACCCTCTCCATGTCCATGTTTTTTAAGTACTGACTGCCCACTACTGCTTACTACTGTTTTACTACTGTTTTACTATTGTACACAGCCTAATGTTTTCACTACTGCTACACTGTTTTTCATGCTATATTAGCACACATGATCAATGGCTGCGGTCAGGCTTCTGATGCAATACTGAATGAATGAATGGCTATAACCCTATTACCTCAACCTGTTCTTGCACTGAAACAGTTTTTTTATTTTACCTTGTCTACATTATACTTTACTCTCCTATTTGTCCATATTATTTATGCTGGTCTCTAGACCTTACTCTTGCACTGTTGGACTAATGTTGGACTACTTTTTGCACCTTCACTCACTCTCTTGAGCACTTTGCCATGCACACATAACTAAGGAATATGGCCGGACTACTGTTTGCACCTTCACCATGACACTCACTCCCTTTAGCACCTCACCAGTCCCAGCCCTGTCACTACAAGCGTCTTATGCTTGATCACCCTCAAGCACATTGGACTTTCTTAATTTAACTTATATAGTGTATTTAGTATTTAGTTTTGTTAGTTTTCTTATCTTCTACTGTCTTTATTGTACAGTGGAGTTTAGTTATATGTTTATACTTATACTTATGTTTACCATTTCTGCTGTAAGTGCATGTTGTGTGTTATTTCTGTATGCTACTGAGACCCTTGAATTTCCCCTTGAGGATCAATAAAGTATCTATCTATCTATCTATCTATCTATCTATCTATCTATCTATCTATCTAAGAACCCTCTCCTGCCCCTTTACAAAATGCTTACACAAGTACACTTGTCTTTACCAGATGCTACCACTTTCATCTTGTTTTTGTATTTTCTGGGAAAAAACTCTGCTGTGGACTAACCCTCTCATAATGTGTGTGTGTGTGTGTGTGTGTGTTGTACGGACACGCAATGGGCTCACATCTGTCCCCTCCCCTGAGTCCCTCTGTAACGTAATCATTTAATCAGCGCCACTGAATCTGCTCCCGTCGTCCAGTCTGAGGGGGCTCTGTTCCTGCCGCAGGTTTACGGGGCCGAGGAGAACAGCTGGCCCTCTGTGCCTCCCTGGACATCAAATTAGATCAAAATGCTAATAAAAGCCCCCCAAAAAGGGGACAGCGTACAGTACTACAGGTCAGGGTAGTAAGGTAGGTCAGATGGAGTTTTCTGATAAGACGAGTGTTCATCTGGTCATTGAGAAAAGCTGCTGTGTGATTCATTTTAGGATAATCTGGCTTTCTTTAGACTGTTTAATGCTCAAACTGCATGTGGAGGAGCTGACATTAATCTAACATCTCTGGCAGGTTGCAGAAGAGGCTCGTGTTCCCTCTTGTTAGAAGATAAGTCAGTTTCTCGCTCTCTCTCTCTTGCTCTCTCTCGGTCTCTCTGTCACTCTCTCTCTCTCTCTCTCTCTCTCTCTCTCTCTCTCCATGTGTCATGAAGACTGCAGACTCATGTTTTGACGAGGGTAGACTATCCACACTTGTCTCCAAGGCAAGTCAAGTCTTTGCCCTCTCATAGATGATTCAACCCACGACCCCATCAGCAGAAAAAAGTAGAAACCCGCTTTGTTTTACCAACAATGGACACGTCAGTGCAATGGTTCATTTGTCTCATAGAGTCCTTGACATGTGGAGACATGAGTTCGCACAAGAGGTGGTGTGTTTCATTTAGCTAACAGATGGAATTAAAGGCATTTTGGCCAGCCACTCACTGGTTGTGAGTTTGAGGTGCTATTCACCACTGATCCCACATCAGTTAATGGTGCTGTTTTGCTGTGGTGTGCTTTAATGAGGTGTTTCTTAACTTATTTTTTGTGTTGTGTGGGTGGGAGATAGGGGGTCTCTGCCTGAAGGCAGTGTCTTGTGGAGACCTAAGGGCTTCTACATACTCGACGCACCCGACTGGTACCCTAACGTAGTTAGCGTTAGTCTTTTCACAACAGTGACATCTCTGTTCAGGAGAATTTTGCAACTAGTGTCGAGACCACCACGTGCGAGTATAAATGGTTACGGCGCTTCTGTGATGTCACATTGTCGCGCTACCGGTCGGGTGCGTCAAGTATGTGGGACGTTTTATAGTTGTACGGACACCCAACGGGGCACACATCTGTCCCCTCCTCTGAGTCCCTTTGTAATGTCTTGTGTTGTCTTGGTTGTATGTTGTATGCTATGCAAAGCTTGAGGTGAAGGTAGTATCAAACCACTGATCAATTCCTAAAACACGATGTCTGAATTGGGATGAGTAACTAAGTATAAGTATATACACTCTTTTGATTCCGTGAGGGAAATTTGGTCTCAACCCAATCCGTGAATTAGTGAAACACACTCTGCACACAGTGAACACACAGTGAGGTGAAGCACACACTAATCCCGACACAGTGAGCTGCCTGCAACAACAGCGGCGCTCGGGAAGCAGTGAGGGGTTAGGTGCCTTGCTCAAGGGCACTTCAGCCGTGCCTACTGGTCGGGGTTCGAACCGGTAACCCTCCGGTTACAAGTCTGAAGCGCTAACCAGTAGACCAGGGCTGCCCCGGTTACAAGTCTGAAGTGCTAACCAGTAGACCAGGGCTGCCCCGGTTACAAGTCTGAAGCGCTAACCAGTAGACCAGGGCTGCCCCAAACTGCAGACTGCAGACAACCTCACTCAGGATCCACTCCACACAGGATCCAGCCCAGTGTGGCGGTAAATAGTACATTTTGTCCACACAGACTGCATGGTTGCACAAAAACAAATGAACCAAACACATCTTTATGCACACAGAAGCACTTTACTGTACTTTCCGGGAGGACTTCTTTATACACACAGAAGTACGTTACCGTACATGCCTGGAGGACAAGCTCTTCCATATAAACAAAGGGTCTATGTCTGATTCACCATCCACTTATTTCAACACACACACTGTGGCCTGTTATGTATGTGCAAGCATGGCTATGTTGTGTGTATGTGTGTGTATGTGTGTGTGTGTGTGTTTGCGTGTGTCTGTGTGTGCACATGTGTGTGTGCATTTGTGTGTGTGTGTGTGTGTGCGTGTATGTGTGTGTGTGTGTGTGTGTGTCAACTTCTTTCCTTCGTGATACTGTTGTCTCTGGCCGTGTTTACCTCGTGTGTCCTGGGGCTGGTCTGCGTCCAGTTAAACTGGCCCCTCACCACATGCTTCATTACACACTTATTACCTTATTGACCCACATTTAGAGTAATGCACGCCTGGTCTAAAGATGTCTGACCAGACCCCATCAAGATTCCCTCTCTCTCTCGCTCTCTCTCTCTCTCTCTATCTATATCTGTTTCTAAAGCAGCACTAAAGAAGATTTGCTCTCGGGGTCCCCCTACAGTTGAGAAGTACAATGATAAACAAACTAAATATGCGTCTTTTGCTACAAAGTATGAACATAACTCCAATATAATATAGAGAGAATGCACCGACAGCAGTCTTTAGAAAGAGATCTCCGATTTTCTAGCTTTAATCACCTATAGAGGGCCGCTCAGACAATGGCAGAAGTGCTGTTCGTCATGTTATGCGGTTATGTGCCATCAAAATGATTTTGGAAACATGTTAAAGTAAAAAAAAAAAACCTTTAACTTATTAATGTAAGTCACTTTGGACAAAAGTGTCTGCTAAATGTAATGCAATGTAAATGTAGCGTAGTGTACTATCTCCTCTTTAAATGGATCTTACGTGAACAACAAATGAAGTTCATTCAGCTGCAGATCTCTTAGGCCTCTTTTATTTTTCTCTTTTATTTATTTGGCATCTCAGTAGCATACATGGAGGGAGGGGTTGTGCATATGTGCTAATATAGCACGCAAACAGTGA